>NC_142930.1:82514268-82519268 GCF_046866305.1 Octopus bimaculoides | reverse complement strand
ATTCAGTCGATTACATCGACCCCAGTACCACACTGGCACTTGTTTTATCGACCCCGAAAGGACGAAAGGCAAAGTCGACTTAGGTGGAATTTGAACTCAGCACGTAAAGACAGCCGAAATGCCGCTAAGCATTTTACCCGGTGTGCTAAGGTTTCTGCCAGCTCGCTACATTTATTTATTTATTTATATATATATATATATATATATATATATATATATATATACATATATATATATATATATATATATATATATATATATATATATATATATATATATATATATATATATATATATATATATATACATATATATATATATACATATATATATATATATATATATATATATATATATATATATATATATATATATATATATATATATATATATATATATATATATATATATATAAAAGGAGGGTTTAAGCCACTGGTGATCTAAACTAATAGGGACGCTAAGTGCTCCAATTGATAAGTTACTAGGATCCAAGTTCACAACGAAGTCTAGAATTGGGGACCCGTAGCCTACTTCCGAGTTAGCGGGTATAAATTAAGGGAAGAGGAAAGCAAAACCCAAAACTGCCAGATCCTTTTTCGCAACTGGATGCATTACTCAATCCGCTTTCTGAACTATAAACTTACCTAGGATTATACGTAAGGAGGTACACCTTCATGGAAATATCTGATGAACCCCCATATTCCCCAGAACAGGATGAACAATGAGCCTTGAACTTCATACTTTTCTCTACATCAAATTTTCTCACATAGAGGTTTCCTGCATATATATCTTGTTTCCAGTGACGGAATACCTAGTATACGGAAATACGGATCAATATATTCTTAATGCCCTCGAAACAACTGTAAGATATTATTATTTACCTTTGCTTCTTCGATTCACCATTAAAATAATTTAAATGATCTGATAAGTTTGTATTGTTTTCCTCTTCCTTTTATGTATAAGAACTCAAATATGGGTACAAACCGCTAACCCACAACAAAAAAAGACAAATGTTTTTTCTTTCTGACTCCCACCAAAATTCTTTCTATTTGATAAGACAGATACATCGAAACCGGTTATATCTTTTAAAACATTCTCTAGAATATGCTTCTGTGCCTTTTCCAACTTTATTTATCTTCTATATATACATACATACATATATATATATATATATATATATATATATATATATATATATGTGTGTGTGTGTGTGCATGTGTGTGTGTGTGTACATATATATATATATATATATATATATATATATATATATACATATATATATATATATATATGTATGTATGTATGTATGTATGTATGTATGTATGTATAATAAGGTAGTCGTATGCTGTCAACTTAATGTGACAGTCCCATGAAGGGAATAATACTACTGCTATTTAGTCCTAGGAAGCAGCATCGCTTCCTGTCGGCCTTGACACATTTCCTGTGTCCTTATGTCTATATATATATATATATATATATATATATATATATATATATATATATATATATATACATATATATATATATATATATATATATACATATATATATATATATATATATATATATATATATATATATATATATATATATATATATATATATATATTTATATATACATATATATATATATATATATATATATATATATATATATATATATGCACACACACACACACATATATATATACATATATATACATACACACACAGACACACGCACACACACATATATATATTTGGAAATAGAGCTATAAATAGCGACTTTCAACCCAATATATACATGCTATTTATAGCTTCATGTGTGCTTCGAACTCCATTCCAAAAGCGTATTATTTCACGTTCTCTATAAAGTTTATAAATTGTTTTAACGTCAAAAAATATATATATACATATATAAAATTAAATATCAATTATAATTGAGGGTACACGAATAATAATAATGATATCTTTATTTATTGATATATATGTGAGTGTGTGTGTGTGTGTGTGTAGATAGATAGATAGATAGATACATTTCTTTTATTAGCCACACAGGGCTCAACGAAGATGGGACAAATACAATGTAGAGCTTTTCTTTTTGGGAGGGGGAAGGAAGGAAAAAAAAAAAAAAAAAAATTGGTGGTGTCGATCAAAAGGGATCGTAGGAAGGAAAAAAGGAGCAGTTCGATCAAAAGGGATCGAAAAAAAAAAGAGAAAAGGAAAGGCCGATCAATAGGGATAGTGTATCACACAGTAATGTTCTCGTGTAAAAAGAGGGGAGGACAGTTTAGGTTTAGCCGTGGAAGGAAAAGCCCACGGAAAAGACCACGGTAACCTTGGTCAATATTCTCATTGAAGAAACTATAACAGTAAGTGACTCTCTTTTGCCTTTTTGTTTTTAGATAGATAGATAGATAGATAGATAGATAGATAGATAGATAGATAGATAGATAGATAGATAATTATTAATTATAATTGAGGGTACAATAATAATAATAATAATAATATCTTTATATATATATATATATATATATATATATATATATATACACACAAACACACACACATGCACAAATACACATACGTAGAAAAATAAATGAAATGAGAAATAAGGAAAGCTTCTAATAAGGCAGAAAGTTTAAGTAAACATACATACATTCATACCTATATATATATATATATATATATATATATATATATATATATATATGAATATATAGCCTGAGAGCGATGTATATATGTGTGTGTGTGCATGCGCGTGCAGAGGGGCAGGGTGAGCACGCGCTCGTGTGAATCCGTATATGCGTTTATGTTTAACATAACATTGCTTGTTGATACAAGACCAGCATTTAAACGAAGTGGTAACTTAGCTAATCGATAGAACACTGAACGGTATATAATTTATCAGATTGGAATATGTACTTGTGCGTTTGTGATCGCCTAAATAACACCGAAGGGCAGCGCCCTTAGCATGGCTATAATGACTCAAACCAGTACCCGGTTAATAGAATTTAGAACTGTATAGGGCTATGTAAGTCGATGAGTGTGATCTGAAGGTGACTTCGCTGCTGTTTCTAATAGGTTGAGAGACCACAAACAGTGTTCTTCGTTGACACATCATAGGGTGGTACGTCGTAGATTCCGATTTAGTCCATGAGAGATGACCTATTTGATGAGAGCCGACAAGTTAACTGCAGCATTAGATTTGAAAGCAGTTCAAATAGAATTATAGTTTCAATAAAGAGAAGCTACTTGACTAATCTTTCCCTCTCCCACATTAGGAACTTTATCTATCTATCTATCTATCTATCTATCTATCTATCTATCTGTCCCACCATTTCCGAGCTGTGGGCTTACGTCGAACAACTGCTATCGCGTGTGGGACGAGTCGGTCTATCAGCCGAGTCTATCGTGAATATTGTCGCGCCTCCTTCCTTTAAACGGGAAGGAAGAGCTATTTTCATCGTACTTGTGGCTATGGCGAAAGAATGTGTATGGTGGACGCGTCTGAAAGGTCTAGAGACAAAGACTTTCCTCTCTGGGCAATCTCTCATCAACTTCTTCAAGTATCACCTGAAGAGGAAGGTGAGAGTAGAAAGGGAAGTCTTGTCTAGTGAATGCTTCAAAAAAAGATGGGTGAATGTAGCAAGGATGGCACGTGTGAACGACGGAGCCATCTTGAGCATAACCCTATGAACTAAAAAAAAAAAAAAAAAGGCAAAAGAGAGTCACTTACTGTTATAGTTTCTTCAATGAGAATATTAACCAAGGTTACCGTGGTCTTTTCCGTAGACTTTTCTTTCCACGGCCAAACCTAAACTGTCCTCCCCTCCTTTTACACGAGAACATTACTGTGTGATACACGATCCCTATTGATCGGCCTTTTTTTTTTTTTTTGATCCCTTTTGATCGAACTACCCCCTTTTCCTTCCTACGATCCCTTTTGATCGACCCCCCCCCTTTTTTTTTTTTCTTCCTCCTCCCAAAAAGAAAAGCTCTACATTGTATTTGTCCCATCTTCGTTGAGCCCTGTGTGGCTAATAAAAGAAATGTATCTATCTATCTATCTATCTATCTATCTAAGGCGTCTTGGCAGCTGTCTACTGCAACTGGCAGCAAAACGGGAGCATCCCCGTCTTTGTAAAGCGAGGAGCAGTGGCACTACTAAAGAAAGACCCAAACAAGGGGAACATCATCGATAATTTTCGGCCCATCACTCTGCTCAACGCAGATTTGAAAATTTTGGCCAAAGTGTTAGCCGAGAGGTTGGCGCTTGGCATCGAGAAACTAGTCGACAGGGCGCAGACGTGCGCCGTGCCGGGTAGGAGTATCCATGACAACCTCCATCTGATCCGCTACATCATGGACAGGGTAGTTAAGGAACCTGGCATGGGTGGGGCGCTGATCAATTTGGATCAATCAAAAGCTTTCGATAGGGTAGACCATCGCTACTTGGAAGCCGTCCTCATAGCGGCTGGCTTCGGTCCCGTCTTCCGCGGTTGGATAGCTGCCTTATACAGCGGCATCCGCTCGGTAGTTCGCGTAAACGGTCATCTATCCAGACCTTTCGGCATCATGCGTTCGGTTCGTCAAGGATGCCCCCTCTCGGCTCTTCTGTATGTATTGACTCTTGAGCCTCTACTGCGGAAGCTGGCGACGCTGAGGGGCATCCCACGAGAGCTGGGATGTGGGACGAGCGTGTCTGCATACGCGGACGACATCACCGTCATAGTGTCGAGCCAAAAGCACATCGAGCTGGTCGGCGAGAGACTAAAAGAATACGAAGCGGTAACGGGAGCAAAAATTAACCGGGATAAGTCAGTGGGCTTGCGGCTCGGCACCTGGAGAAGCAAGCCCATGCCGTCTAACAGCGTCTCCACTGTGGGACGCTGGACCGACGGGCCGGTTAAATTGCTCTGAGTCTGGTTCGGTCCGGACCTCCAAATGGAGAAGAACTGGGGCGAAATAACGACTAGGGTGGTCACTCTCACCCGGCAATGGGCCGAGAGGAAGCTATC
>NC_142930.1:82486570-82503768 GCF_046866305.1 Octopus bimaculoides | reverse complement strand
GGAGATGCGGCAGGGTATCTATGCGGCAGGGTATTTATTTAGACATCAAGTAAAACCATCACTTCTAAACATCACGGTAATCATATCGTCTACAATTTCATCACATAGTAAATATCCTCGTAAGGTAGTTATAGTTACATCGCTAAATTCATCAAGCTAAATATATCAACTGTAAATTCACAATCATACGCATCCGAACATTACTTAGAGTTTTTATCCAGTTTTCATTTCATTTTTGATTAAATGAAAACTGAATAAAAAACTTTATTCACGGTTGCATTTCATTAATAATGAAAACGAAATTCGAAGATGAAAAATTATTATTATTAAATCTACCCGAAATGTACATGAAAAACAAATTTAAATCACTTTTGAAAATAGAATTTTAAAATGTAGTAAAAACATTAGATTGGAGGATGGAAGAGACATTCTAAGAAGCAAATTATGAGCAATGTTTCTTAAATTAATCGGAATTTTGCGATTTCTATATTCTCTAGTTCGATAGTTGTCATTTGCTGGCGGCAAGATGATAAATTTAAATTTGAATTGTTTATCCATTGGACAAAATGTAAAATATATTCAGTTTATATACAGTATTCGAAAGAATTAGAAAGTTTGCTTTACCTCTATTTTCAATTTCAGAAAAATGAATGCGTTTTAGGATCTGTATATTGAGCAATTTATTGAAATTTGGGTTAACTTTCTCAGAAAAGACTTTTAAAAGAACCTTTTTTAATATTGCTCCGATCAAAACTATTTTATTTCGTAATCTGCAAACTCAATACATGCGCGCACACACACACACACACACACACACACACACACACACACACACACACACACATTTATATGTTGTACAATATGCATGCATATTTACATAAATGACTTCTGTATGAACAACATTCCCTAGTCAAGGTTTTGTCTCATCATCAGTGGCGGACTGGGTGTAAAAATATTGGTTGCCAGGAGACTAAGGGAGCCCACCCGCAACTACAAAGAGATTCACCCGCAACTACAATGCTATCATTTAATTTGTTTCTTTTTTCTTTTTTTCGTAAAAAGTATTCTTTTCAAATGTCTACAAACACAACCAGGCTGAAATAATTAATACATTCTTCCAGGAGTGAATAAAAAATTCTCAGACTTGAGGGGATGGGCCCCTTAGATACTAACATAGGCCCCTTAGATACTAACATGGGCCCCCATATATGGATTCTAATGTTGCAGGGGCCCACTTGCCATCGGGCCAGCTGGCAACCTGGCCAGTCTGCCATTGCTCATCATCATTATGTGTCTTTTGGGTTGGTTTGAAGGAGTCTTAACTGCTATCTCTAGTTTATCAAGTAACTATATAAAATCTCACATACTTGTGAATATGTGTGTGCATATTAGTAATGAATAGGACAAACAATGAATGCCAAAAATACCTTTTATTTTCAAATAAAGTAATGTCTCAACTATCGCCGGTATTACGTTCCAAAACACACCTCCACCCGCGATAGATGAAAATCCGCTAGAAACAGTACCGCACTGTATACTCTTTTACTTGTTTCAGTCATTTGACTGCGACCATGCTGGAGCACCGCCTTTATAATCGAGAAAATCGACCCCAGAGTTTATTCTTTGTAAGCGTAGTACTTATTCTATCGGTCTCTTTTGACGAACTGCTACGTTACGGGGACGCAAACACACCAGCATCTGTTGTCAAGCGATGCTGGTGGGGGGGGGGGATAAACACACAAACATATACACACACATCCATATATATAATATATATATATATATATATATATATATATATATATATATATATATATATATATATATATATACGACGGGCTTCTTTCAGTTTCCGTCTACCAAATCCACTCACAAGGCTTTGGTCGGCCCAAGGCTATAATAGAAGACACTTGCCCAAGGTGCCGCGCAGTGGGACTGAACCCGAGACCATGTGGTTGGTAAGCAAGCCACTTACCACACAGCCACTCCTGCGCTTATGTATATATATATTTTTTCATAATTTGTATATATTTACTTTATTATAAATGCAAAACAACACCACAGAGGAATTGACGCAAGCTTAATTGATAAACTGTGATAGGTGAACGGCGAAATGGCGAGGGATTAATATATCTAATAATTTTGCTTCACAGTGTTAACGCAACATTTTAGGGCAGCGAGCTATGCTTTGCGTCATTTCCCTGATATTGCTAGCCTTGTGCCAAACTTTGTAATCAATATTAACGTAACATTTTTGTGAAATTTCTAAGCCAAAACTTTTTCAAGTAAAGAGGTAAAACATATGTTTCGGTGATTTCTTTTCATTCACGATAAGGAATAGTTTCGTGATTATTCTTTCAAATTTCACAATTATTGTATTTGAATATTTAAGTGAAAAATAACATATTTACCTTACAAACAACAAAATTAACTGTTTCACTAAAAAAGAAAGTTAGTAGAAGGAATTGCATTAAAAAAATCGAAATAAATTTACAGCAAATTAAATGTTTAACCAAGTGAAGATGTTAGTAAATATGTTACTATTTTAAATGTTATTCCCTCTCTCTCTCTCTCTCTCTCTCTCTCTCTCTCTCTCTCTCTCTCTCTCTCTCTCTCTCTCTCTCTCTCTCTCTCTCTCTCTCTCTCTGTTTCCAGTATTCTTACCTTGGTCTTCTTCATTTCATCAGGTTGCATTTGAGAGTGAAATAATCATGGCTATTTTTTCGGTACTGTTTTGTGAGGAGAAAAAAAAATGCTTTGACCAATAATAATGCACAAATATTATTTTTACTTCGCATGTGTGAATTTAATGAATAACTTGAATAAAATTTATTGTTTCTTCATTCTCTAAATAAATAACTTGAAAATCAACGATTGCATATTTATAATGGAAATTAGCAATTTATGACGTTATAATAGAAATATATCGAAAGAAATATATATATATATATATATAAAAAGAATAGTTTCGTGATTATACATATATATATATATTGCCCCCACTCCTTAATTTTTCTCTGTTGAAAAATCAAAATTAAAATGACGTCACAATAGAAAATTTTTAAAAACGGTCTCCTTTCATGAAATCATTAAAATAGCGTGTGAAGAATAGATGAAAAACAAATCTAAAGGCAATGATCGACAAAACTCAGACAGCAAATGTTGAATATGCAGGAAAGGAGACTAAAGTATCAATCACCTTTTAAGTGAGTGCAGTTTACTATTACAAAAGGAATATAAACGCAGACATGACTGCAAAAGAGTGCATTGGGAGTTTAGCTTCAAAACAACAGAAAAGTGATATGAACAGAAACCACAAGCTGTGATAGAAAAATGAGAATTACATGACTTTCTGGAATTTTCCCACAAAGTCTGATCATACTATTGAAGCAAGATGACCAGATATGATCATTGGAGACAAGGTAAACAGATAGAGTAAGATCATAGATTTTGCAGTTTCCTATGATAGCAGAGTCAATATCAAAGAAAATGAAAAGAAATTGAGAAATATTAGGATCTAGTCACAGAACTGAGGAGAAAGTGGAAGATAAAGGCAACAATTATTGAACTTAGCACAACTTCCAAAATGCAACCAAAAGGCCTGAAAGAGATTGGAATTGAAACTCGCATTGTCGACCTGCTGCAAAGAATCATCCTATATTCTGCAAGGATCCCTACGGAAGATTCTTGAGATTTAACATGTGGGTGGTTGCTTTGATAAGATATGGCGCAGGAATAGTATCTTGGAAGAAGCATGAATTACAAGAGATAGACTAGAGAACGCGTAACTTAATGACAATGAACAAGGAACTACACTCCAAGAGTGATGTGTCAAGATTGTATGTAAAGAGGAAAGAAGGAGGACGGGGATTGGTGTGTTTTGAAGGTTGTGTAAGGGGAAGACGAAAATAGCCTGGCTTTGTATGTCAAGAGGAGTAAAGAGGAAATTATTGAAGCAGTGAAAATGTAGGGAACCTTAAAAGTGAACGAAGCCGTAGATCCAACACAATTTAAGAAAAACCAGAGAGAGCAGATGAAGAAAATTGGCAGAACAAGAAAATGCACAGTCAGTTCTTGAAGAATAAATATGAGATTGATTGGAATAGAACCTGGCAATGGCTGTGGAAAGGAGACTTAAAAAAGGCCCATTGAAGCATTAGTGTGCAGTGCTCAAGAACAAGCTCTCAGAACAAACTACTCCAAATATCACATTGATAAAAGCACTGACTCACCACAGTGTAGGATATGCTCTGAGAAAGAAGAAAGTATAAGCCGTATTATTAGTGAGTGCTGTAAGCTCACACAACGGGAATATAAAAGAAGACACAACAATGTGGCCAGATATGTCCACTGGCTGTTGTGCAGTAAAGCAAACCTCAAGAGAGCTGAACAATGGTATGAACACAAGACAGAGGGAGTAATGGAAAACGAACATTACAAAATACTCTGAGATTTTAAATTACAGTGTGACCAAGTCATAGAAGCGAGACGACCAGATATTGTGCTCATCCATAAAGATGAAAAAGAAGTAAAGATAATAGATGCTGCAATACCAGGCGATTCGAAGGTGAAATGTAAAGAAAGAGAAAAGATTTATTTCTTTATTGCCCACATGGGCTAAACATCGAGGCGACAAACAAGGACAGACAAAGGGATTAAGTCGATTACATCGACCTCAGTGCGTAACTGGTACTTATTTAATCGACCCCGAAAGGATGAAAGGCAAAATCGACCTCGGCGGAATTGGAGCATTAGGAGCAGTTTCCAAGGGCTTTGAAAAACATATTAAGAATATTGGAACTGCTGTCAGGTTTGAGGGATCCAGAAGACAGCATTGTTGGGTACAGTTCGCATTCTAAGGAGAGTATTGTCTCTTTGAGTCACAGGAGAAGGCACTACTTGAAACCTTTGGTGATTTGTTATTGCCTGCTTTCAAGTAAAGAACAACCGGTAATTAAGAATTATCCGCGAGCCTTCCAGAATAATAATAATAATAATAATAATAATAATAATAATAATAATAATAATAATAATAATAATAAAATAATAATAATAATAATAATAATAATAATAATAATAATAATAATAATAATAATAATAATAATAATAATAATAATAATAATAATAATAATAATAATAATAATAATAATAATAATAATAATAATAATAATAATAAAATTATATGCAAAAAAACGACAAAGAGCTAGAAACACTACTACAGACAGTACACGGCTTTACCAAGGAAATAGATATGAAATTCGGATTAGAAAAATGTGCCAAAGCAACCCTGAAAAGAGGAAAATTAGTTAAAAGTAGCAATATAACACTAGATAAAGCCAATGAAATAAGATAACTAGACGAAAGCCAACAATATATGTATTTATGAGTCAATGAACTAGATAGGATACAACATACACAAATGAAAGAAAACATAAAGAAAGAGTACTATAAACGGGTTAGATCAATACTAAAAACAGAGCTCAATGCTAAAAACAAGATAATGGGTATCAACACTTTAGCTGTCCCAGTTATAAGCCACAGCTACAACATCCTTAACTGGACACTAAACGAACTATGTAAAATAGACAGGAAAACAAGAAAAATAATGACAGGATATAGGATGCACCACCCAAAATCTGACATAGAAAGGCTATATAATACAACGCACAGAAGGTGGCAGGGGTCTTATACAGCTAGAAAACTATTATAAAATAACCACCATAGGACTGCAAAAATACCTACTCCAGAAGCAAGGGAAACTAATACAAATAGCCACAAAACACGAGCAAAACAAAAAACTGTTTTCAGTATTTAAGTAAGCTGACAAATACAAACAAGAAATCAATCTACCTAACAAATACGAAGAAGAAGAAACAACAAAAGCTATAAAACAAATAAAATCCAAACTAAAACTAGAACAGCAACGGACCATGATAAAACGATGGCAAGAAAAGCCCCTACATGGTAAATACTGGGCTAAACTAAATACGAAAGAAATAGACAGAGAAAAATCCCAGCAATGGCTGAGAAGCTCAGGACTCAAAGCAGAGACTGAAGGATTTTTAATTGCTGCACAAGAGCAGAGCCTCCCCACCAGAAATTACCAAAAACACATAATGAAAAGAAATATAACAAGTAACTGTAGAATATGTGGAGATGGACAAGAAACAATAAATCATATTATCTCTGGCTGCCCAGTCCTGGCTAAGAAGGAATATATTCACAGACACGACAGAGCTGGGACCTATATACACTGGAAGCTATGCCAACACTATGGAATAACAACAGAAAAAAGATGGTATAAACACACGCCAGAAAAGGTCACAAAAAAAAGAGAAAGCAACCATACTCTGGGATATGCCAATACACACAGGTAGAGAAATTAAGGCAAATAGACCAGATATAGTTGTCAAAGATCATGAAGAAAAAGAATGTTTTCTAATTGATGTATCAATACCAGCAGATGACAACGTTTCTCTAAAAGAAATGGAAAAACTTTCAAAATACAAAGACCTGGAAATAGAGATAACTCGAATGTGGAATCTAAAAACAGAAACAATTCCTATCATAGTAGGTGCCTTAGGTATAATAAAAAAATGTTCAGACAAATACATAACAAAAACACCAGGACTTACAAATATATATAACATACAGAAAATTGCACTACTGGGTACTACACACATTCTACGCAAAACACTTTCAATACAGTAAACATAAGAGCACCACAGCAAACCACAGCACATACCCAAGGCGCACAGAGCTGCGCTCGGTAGTGAAGTGAAAGCACGTTATAAAAATAAAACTACTGAACAATAATAATAATAATAATAATAATAATAATAATAATAATAATAATAATAATAATAATAATCCTTTCTACTGGAAGCACAAGGCCTCGAATTTGGGGGAGGGGTAAGTTGATTATATCGACCCCAGTACTCAACTGGTATTTAATTTATCAGCCCCGACAGGATGAAAGGCAAAGTCGACCTCGGCAGTATTTGAACTCAGAACGTAGTGACGGGTGAAATACCGCTAAGCATTTCGTCCAGAGTGCTAATGATTCTGCCAGCTCGCCGCCTTAATAATAGTAATAATAATAATAATAATAATAATAATAATAATAATAATAATAATAATAATAATAATGATGATGATGATGATGATGATGATGATGATAGTAACAGATTTCTTGTTAAAGAGAGGGTGAGAGAGAAGGAAAAAAGATGGAACAGATCAAATATGTACAAGTGACCATCTTGACTTGGTGTTTGAAGAATCACACCCCAGTAACCTTTTTCTCAAGAAGGACTCCAAGATATTAACTGGAATACTGGCATTTCTCGTGTGTTTTTTTTCTTTTCCTTTTTACTGTTTTTGGGAGGTGCGACAATTTCGATCGTAAAGATCATTAAAGTAAGAGAAGAAAAAAAAACAAAAGGAGCAACAACAACAACAACAACAACAACAACAATAGCAACAATATATTTAAAAAAGGCAGCAACAACATCGATAAACCAAAATAACAACAATACTATAATCTACATATCAAGCTGCTGCATTACATTACTGGGCATATTTAATGTGTGACCCTTTGGCAAGGTGTTACCGGCCGGTGGCTTGATTGATGGCCAAACTAAAGTAGTTGTTCGGCAAATGTTTGCACATTAACTTAACCGTTCAGTTGCATTATAAATGTGCCAAGAATTCTGCAGCTGCGCGCCTTCTATTATAATAATGTAGTAGTGACTTACTCATTGGTCTAGCACTTTCTAGCTCATGTTGATAGGGTGACTATGTATATGTACATATATATATATATATGTGTGTGTGTGTGTGTGTGTGTGTGTGTGTGTGTGTATGTGTGTGTGTGTGTATACATATAATAATGATAAAAATAATAATAATAATAATAATAATAATAATAGTAATAACAATGATAATGGTGTGTATATGGGCAATATATATGATATTTATGTTTATACATATTTGTGTTGGCATGTATATATATATATATATATATATATATATAGGCATAATACACACTCACACATATACATGCATATATATGAATGAGTCGTTCTGCATATATGTTTATATGTTTGTATGCATTTACGTATGTGTGTATATATGTCTATATATATGTATGTTTATATGTTTATGTTTTATATGTGAACGTATATTCTCATTCATGAGTGTTTGCGCGTATATATATATATATATATATATATACACACACATATTTGAATACATACATATGCATATATATATTCTCATTTATGAGAATGCATATATATATATATATATATATATATATATGTACTCACACACATTCTCGCAAACATGCATACATATGCATTAACTCTTCTACATACAGAATACACACACGCAAATGGTACATACATACATACATACATACATACATACATACATACATACATACATACATACGTACATACATACATACGCCACCTATAAATATGTATGCAATCAGTGCTGAAAATCTGTTTCTACGGAGGTTGAAATAATATCTAAGTATGAGTCATCAATCATAAGTCGACTTGTGTAAATATTGTGATGAATGCTAAATCAGATTCATCCGAGAGATGAATACTTGTCATATTGTGTTCTCTGTTTCCAATCATTATTCATCTGATGAATAAAAACTTACACAATTCAAACGATCGACAAAGTATCATGGCATCTGCACATGTGTGTGTGTGTGTGTGTGTGTGTGTACATGTGTGTAAGTGTGGCGGGTGATATTAATGTTTCTTTGTGTCTGTGTATGTGTATATATGTGTGTAAGTGGGTGGATTATGGTAATGTGTGTGGTGATGCTATGCCTGTCAGTGAGATATGACTGTGTTGTGTGAAGGAATTTGTGTTTGAATGCAGAGGGTGTTTGCGTACATATGGGTGTGCACGTGCGTGTACCTGCGTATGCAAGTGTGCATTTCTTTGTCTACATGTGTATATGTATGTAAATATGTGTGCCTGTACAGATATATATATATATATATATATATATATATATATATATATATACATACACATATATATATACATATATATACATATATATGTACACACTAATATAGTTCTATATACATATACATAAATATACAGATAATAGGTGAGAGCTAGATATGCTCAGAATAGAATACACATAGTAGTGCTCAAATGAATTTGAACACCGAATTTTTCATTAACAGCAAGGCCTACAGCATCAAGAATAGCTATGAGAGAAATCCAAGGCGAGCTGATATGGAGGTGGTGGTGCAGAGAAACACAATTAAGCTTGAAATATATATATATATATATATATATATATATATATATATCACCTACACTTTTCTCTGCAAAATAGGGATAGTTTATGCTGTTCAGGTTATATTATTAGCATTATCCTGTGATTGAGAATTTAAAATCACTTCTTTAACTTTCTAAGACATCTCAACGCTTCTAAAAAGCAAACTTCGTTTGTTTGTTTACGTTTATCGTAATTTGAATATATATATATATATATATATATATATATATATATATATATATATATATCAGGTTGAGTAAAAAGTAAGTAACGTTTTGAAACATCAAGTATTTTTATACCGAATTTTTGCAGTTTTAAATTTGTTTTAAACATTTTTTTGTAATTGTCTGATGATACCGACATAGACTTGCCGAAATGCATCAATAAGTTAACAATGATATCTTTTCACCATTGTTACAATCATTTGAAATGGAAAATGTCAAAGCGCAATATTAGAGCAATTTTGCTATTCCACTTCCAAAATGGACGTAAAGCAACTGAAACTGCTCGCGATATCAACGAAACGTTTGGTGAGGAAATGATCAGTGAGCGGTCAGCTCGAAAATGGTTTAAACGGTTTTGCAGTGGAGACCTGAGCCTTGAAGATCGTAAGCGTAGTGGACACTCATCTGTCATCGATGGTGGTTAAATTAAAGATCGTCATTGAGAAAGATCCACGTAAGACCCCTCGAGAACTGGCAAAAGAACTTCAGGTTAGTCAGAAAACTACCTGCAGCCGTTTGCATGTGAGCGGAAAATCAAAAAAGCTCGACAAATGGGTACCACACAATTTGAATGAAAATGAGAAAATGTGCAGATATGAAATTTGCTCGTCGCTTCTTCTCCGTAACCAGACCGATCCATTTCTCGACCGTATTGTAACTTGTGATGAAAAGGGGATTCTGTACAATAATAAAAAATATTCTTCGCGGTAGTTAGACCAAAATGAAGCACTGAAAACCTTTCCTAAATCCGAGCTCTTCAAAAAGAAGTTTATGTTTGGTGGTTTTATGACGTCATCGACTATGACGTCTTAAAACCCGGGAAAACCATAACGGCAGAAACGTATTGCCATGAAATTGTCAAAATGAACGAAAAACTGCTTCTTCTCCGTCCCAGACTGGTCAACAGAAGAGAGCCATCATTCTTCATGGCAATGCTCGACCTCACGCTTCACTAAAAGACGTTCCAGATGTTGAGGGAAATTGGCTACGAAGTTCTTATCTACCCAGCTTATTCCCTAGACCTTTTTCCTACTGATTATAACTTTTTCAAGCACCTTGATGGTTTCCTACGAGAAAAGGAGTTCAAAAATCAAACCGATGCTGAAAGTGCGTTCAAAGAGTTCATCAGCTCCAGAACTCCAGATATTTATGTTACCTGAATAAACAAACTTGTTACTCGTTGGCAAAAATGTGTTGATTGTAATGGTACTAACTTTGATGAATAAAATTTCCGCATTGCTGAAATATATTGTGGTGAATTTCATGTTTCAAAACGTTGCTTACTTTTTACTCAGCCTGATATAACACATTATAATACATACATATATAGACGCAGGCGTGGCTGTGTGGTGAGAAGCTTGCTTCCCAACCACATGGATCAAGGTTCAGTTCACTGCGTGGCACCTTGGGTGAGTGTCTTCTACTCTAATCTCGAACCGACCAAAGCCTTGCTAGTGGATTTGGTAGACGGAAACTGAAAGAAACCCGCCGTGTATATATGTGTGTGTGTGTGTGTGTGCGTGTGTGTGTATGTGTGTGTGTGTGTGTGTGTGTTTGTGTCTGTGTTTGTCCCCCTATCACTGTTTGACAACTGGTGTTGGTGTGTTTACGTCCATTTAAGCTATCGGTTCCGCAAAAATACCGATTGAATAAGTACTAAGCTTACAAAAATAAGTCCTGGGGTTAATTTGTTTGACTAAAATCCTTCAAAGATGTGCTCCAGCATGGCCGCAGTCTAATGACTGAAACAAGTAAAGGAATAACAAAAGAAAATCTATATATATTCACACATGCGTGTGTGTGTGTGTGTGTGTGTGTGTGTGTGTGTGTGTGTGTGTGTACAAATACATAAATACATATTCTGCATATATTCACAGACACGCGCATACACACACACACACACACACACACACACACACACACACACACTCATTGTGGTGTGTGTGCGCCCACGTGACTAAATGAATGCATAAGTAAATGAAATAAGTAAATGATATGCACAGAAAAATTTTTTATGAACTGAAATTTACCGACTAGTGTTTGCTTTCTTTTGATTTTGCCAATAGGGTATGGAGAAAGCAGCAGCGCTCGTATAACCTTGCACGCTCTCTCAGACCATTTACATTCATGCCATTAGTGATGTTCTGGAAGACTTGTAAGTCAACATCTACGGGAAAGACATGAACAGGAATGGAATTCCAGAAAACTGACATTCTGGGAAGGAAGAATTCGGTGTAATGGTTACTGCAGATGTCTGAGGGCATTGGACACAGGAAAAGAGATAAAATCAGGAAAGCGTGTAGGGCCGGAAGTCTTGAGTTAAAGTAGTATGAGTTAAACCAGCGTCGATGTGCAGACGCTGGAACGTACCTTTATGCTAATCAGTCGAGTGTACCTTTTCTTAATGCGACGGAAAATGTCTGAGTATGCAACAGCGACAATAGCCGAAGCAGCAGCAAGAACACTACAGATAAGAAAACAAAAATCTTGCAGCATTCGTAGCTGTGCTCAAAGGCAGGAGTGAGATAATTTCAAGAAATTAAGAATTCATTTAAAAATATTCTCATATCTGATCTTTATTAGGGAAGACGGTTACAACAACGGATGTGTTTTTGGTCATACTGAACATTTGCAGCGAAACATAAAACGAATCATCTTGATCGATAGACAGTGGAAAACCCAACGTTTCGGGTAAAGTACTTCTTCAGGGAAAATTAGGCAGGAGTGAAACTATAGACACACCAAACTATTACATCCTTTATGTTAGAAAAACTTACTGCAACTGATGAGCAATAGAAGACGACGTGGGCAGGAAGATGTAGCACAGCGAAACTTGGTGGAAGAGACAACAAACGCAAACTTTGCGGCACTCTTTATACGCTCCTCATAGAAGACGTACATAGCTTCCTTGCCCCAATAAAGTGGAGAAGGAAGCTCTCTTTCTTCAGCAGGAAGGTTATGTTTATTTGTCTTTATATTCATATTCAAGCCACGGTGAGATTTTATAAATACTTTTATTTCAGTTTTTTTTTCTTATTTATTCTACGTTATGCATATATACAATATACATATAAGATGTATATACAATATATGTTCGAGTATAAAATTATATATAACATGTTCGAGTGCAGTCTGACATGGGAAGAACTTTCGCTGTAGAAATATTCTTGGGAGAAAATCTCCTTGACATGTGTGAAAACACATTGGACTGCAATGACAGACAGACAGACAGACAGACAGACAGACAGACAGACAGATAGATAGATAGATAGATAGATAGATAGATAGATAGATAGATAGATAGATAGATAGATAGATAGATAGATAAACGTATATGAGTGAAAAAGAGCTATGCGAGATATTGTGCATTGCTTCATTTTGCTTCTGTTTAAGTGTATAAACATATATAAGCCTCTATCTCGAGTGTGTGTGTGTGTGTGTGTGTGTGTGTGTGTGTGTGTTTCAGACACAGTGCTAAGTGTAAGCAATAATAATGTTTATACTGAGAACTGAAGTTAAATGGAAACACTTGAACTAAGGCAATTTTTCTAAGCAATATTCAGCAGAACTATTCATTCATTTATTTGAAAATTAACAATTTAGATATAAACATAATTCACTCTATAATAATTCATAATATAGTTTCACAAACGTTTTGCTTTCGCTTCTGTTTGTTAGTCATTTATTTCTTTTGTGTATTTTTCTCGTTTTGTTCTAAAATCTAGAATATTCTATTTGGCAATCCCTCAAGGCGCATTGTTAAAGAAGGACATCAACTAAGTCATATTTAATATCTTTCTCAATATGTAGTTTGATAGGCAATAGGTTTTTTCAGCAAATAAAAACAGTAAAAAAGAGAGAAAAAGAGGGAAAAACCTGAACAAAGATACTTGCTTGCACCACAGATCATATTCAGTGGTTGGATTATATATAAATCTTATAAAGAAGTGTTTTTTTAAATATGATATTTATCTTTTTTATATATTTGTATATTTGTTTTCGCAAGCTTTGTATATTTATCTCCTCAATGTGTTCATACGTGTACATGTGTATGTGAGTTTGCCTCTGTGTCTATAGATATAGATATGTGTGTGTGTGTGCTTATATAAGTATATATGTGTGTGTGTTTGTTTGCATGTATGCATACGTTTTGTATTGCAGTGTTAGTCTTAACTACTGTTCCATTCACAGGGTGTAATTAGATGACGTGTCAACATATATACACATATATACACATGTATACACGCATAGACATTCATATCCATAGTTTTCTCTGCCTGTACATTCATATATATATATATATGTATATATATATATATATATATATATATATATATATATATATATATATATATATATATATATATATATATATACATATATATATATATATATACATATGTAGATACATACATGTGTGTATATATATACATATATATATATATATGTTTGTATGTATATATATATACATGCATATATATACAAATATGTTTATATGTATGTATAAATACATGTATGTATATATTCATGTATATGTACTCTCTCTCTCTCTCTCACACACACACACACACACACACACACATGTATATGTATAAAGATGCCCTCCTTAACATCTTACCAAGGCGCATAAGAGAAGAAAAAGATCTAATATTTCAACGCTCCACAGGTGCTAAATCTGGCGAATGGGACGGGTGCGGAAGCGATACCATGCGATATCCACAGATCCACAGATCCAGTCGCTTTCCCTCAAACACTTCAAAATATCGCAGTAGAACTCTCGCTCGATGGTCTGGCTCTGAGGGACGAATTGTCGAAGCACAATAACGCGGATGTGGAATGAAAAAAACGATGAGCATGCCCTTCATTGAGCTGCGGCTCTGTTGTGCTTTCTTCGGTCGTGGAGAGGAAAGCCTCTTCCAATGGGACGACTGCTGCTTCGTCTCAGAGTCGTATCCGTTGACCCAACTCTCGTCAATGGTGATGATCCTCGACATGAAGGAGATCTTGACAGACGTCGACGCAACATTCTTTCTGCTCGGTGTTCAGCACGCGGGTTACAAACTTGGTAGAGACACGCCGCATGGACAATTTAGACGTTAGGATTGCTCACGTGGACTCATACCACAGACCAACAACACCAGTAATGTCACTGATTGTCCTCGTGCACAAGCTGATGAACTTTCTCCACATGTCCGGGGGTGACGTTCATGGCAGATCTTCTAGATCGCTCATCATCTTCCAAGAACGTTCTTCCGCCTTTGCAGCGCCCGTGCCACTCGAAACATTGCGTATGACTCATTGCCCTGTCTCCTTAAGCTTGCTGAAGTACGCTCAATGTCTCTGTAACAGCCTTCCCTAGTTTAACGGAAATTTCCACGTTCCAATTTCCTGTCCATGACAAAATCGTAGACTACAGCATACACGTGATCACAAAAACACAAATTTCACAACTTATGAAGTAAACACAGCAATGCCACTTGGCACACTGCCTCATGAAAGTCACTGCTAGCTGACACTGCACATGCAACAGTGTGCTGCCATCTGTTGGCACGCTGCAGAACTAGTCCGGGAATTTTCGATACCACCTCCTATAGTCGTAAGTTTCAGTGTACCTTGTTTACTTGGTTATGACTTTCCAACGAATCTAATATCCGATGATAACCGTCTTCTTCGGTCATGATCTTGTAAGGTTGAATCCTGTCTATACAACTTCAGTCGAAGACATGACAAATATTTGGTCAGAAACGCTGTGTGTAGATATATGCGTAAGGTTTTTTTATCGATTTTCCAAGCCGTACTTTTTTTTTTTAATATATTGTTTCTTTTTAATATTTTGAAACTTCAGCCAATGATGAGACTACGAAATTTAGCAACGAGTGACAATGTCCTTCACTATCTAAGGTTGATACTGCTCTACTTTAAAATGGTTTTTAACTGGTTTTTGAGCTGTTTCCTTGATCTTCCTGTTAGACGTAGACCATGATGTATGTAACTGGCCGTAGGACCTTGTAAGAATAAGACGTAAGTCACACATGTGCACTACTAAATGCAATGTATAACTGTATCATACAAAGGTCTTTTTGATGGAGTGGTTAAATTCCATTGATGAAGTTTTCATCCAAACTAGAGATATGTGATGGACTTAAAGCAGACTTGGACACTCTTTCACTGACTGGGTCACCCTGAAAATAGTCGAATCGTTAGTGGATTGATATATTTGAAACTAATATATTCAGAATCTATTTGTAAAAGAAGTCTTTATTAGTCCCTCGATTTGGCATCACCTGGCATAACGTGGCATCACCTGGCACCTTGGAAGAGTCCACTCTGTTGCAAGCATTTGCACTAGGTACCCGGTTCGAAGATATCTTCCTCCCCGTTTCTCCTACTTGTCTCAGAAGCCATAATAAAGGAACATGGACACTACTCTTCTTTACGACGAAGAGACGAAACAGTACAGAAAATAGAGCGATGGCTTTCAGAATTGGTTAAATTAGATGCATTTTGGCTCTTTTCTACGGTTCTTTATGTTCTCGCTTGAAATGCCACCGATTGATTTTGGATTTTAACTTCCAGAGCTTGTTGAATTAACGACCTTTAAAGTACTGTTGTTAAAGTAATGCATCGTGTTGACCCTTATAACTTCTAAGATTGTACCAGCGGTAAAAGTAATTCACGTGCAGTAAAACTGGACGGAATGTAATATGTTGCTCAACCTATTAGATATAGTAGACAAATGTCTTTCAAATTATATCTTGTCATGTTAAAAATTGAAGGCCACATTGGATACTGTGGTCCTTGGTGTTCGTTGCTTGTTGTGCTAGATTAGGTATGCTATAGTGAAATGAAGGTGGGATTATCACATCTAGAACATATTTGATAATATGGAAGCGTTAGTTTCAAATGAATGAATGTGTTGCGAAACCTCATGTCACCACTGATTGTGAAATCGTGTGTCGCATAAATAATCGGTCGAATGATCAGGCGCAACACATATGTCCAACTTTCCCTCTTACATCATGTCTCCTACTTGCGAAGGACCACATCTCACAATCCTATGTGCAGTAATAAATAGAATGCCGTGTAGCGTGTCAGTCAGAACACGTTGCACACTCTCCATTCTCAAGTCAATTCCTCTACACAGGTAAATATATATGTGCATATATATATATATATATATATATATATATATATATATATATATATATAAAGGGCTTCTATCAGTTTCGGTCCAACAAATGCACTAACACCGCTTTGGCTGACACAAGGCTATATGTAGTAGAAGACACTTGCACAAGATGCCATAAGTGAGAGTAAACGCCGAACCATGTGTGCTTGTTCATATATATATATATATATATATATATATATATATATATATATATATATATATATATATATATATATCTGTTACGAGTTTGTGTAAATGCGTATAGAATATATCAGTTGAAAAAT
The DNA here is from genome assembly GCF_046866305.1 of Octopus bimaculoides. Classification (NCBI taxonomy): domain Eukaryota; kingdom Metazoa; phylum Mollusca; class Cephalopoda; order Octopoda; family Octopodidae; genus Octopus; species Octopus bimaculoides. Next base: position 82,486,776 of record NC_142930.1, on the reverse strand, counting down.
GTAACAACATGATCTGGTTTTCACGTTTTTTTTTATTATTGTATCAAAAAGACATTTTTTTACAGTGTTGAAGAGTGTTAAACATTAAAAAATTATTTAGTAATGTTGATAAAGTTCAGTTAGCACTTTCATACGTTCGTAGTAATCATCAGATTTCATAATGACTTGACAGACAGTTGAGTCGAGTTCTTGACAAAAAAATTTCT
>NC_142930.1:82464070-82476570 GCF_046866305.1 Octopus bimaculoides | reverse complement strand
TGTGAAGTAAAACATTTGTGCGAAAGAAAATGAAATGAAAAATATTTGTAAAATAAAATAAAATAAAATAAAATAAAATAAAATGAGGACTCAAATTTCGGATTAAGACAGTTGGATTGCCGATAGTTAAAGATAGTTAAAGGTAAAGGAACTTGACCTACGAAAACCTGTCATCCACTTTGATTTTTGTTATATTTTGCCAATATTGAACACTAATTAGGGGCGCTGCAACAAAGGTTTTCCTTCCCATTCCCATCCCCAAATTTTCACACCTTCACACCTACATACACACATGCATACGTTAAGATCCCCAGCATTCTCTCACACACACGCACCTTCTCGTCTTGGGGTCACCACTTCTTATTTGTTATCTCCCCATTTTCTTAGCTCTCCTGTATGATTCTTCTGTGCGGCATTCGCCATGATAGATCGCTGACCACTACATTTATATTTTTTCTCTCTTTGTTTCTCTCCTTGTTTCTTTCTGTGTTCCTTTCTGTTGAAGAGCGTAGGCTCGAAACGTTAAAGACTTTCTCTATTCCCGAGCGTTATACTAATACATCCATTTGTTGTTTACACCATCTGTCTTCGTCTGTCGTTTTTTTCGTAAATTCTCATATATATATATATATATACATTACATTGTCAAACTGCATCTCATAGACGAAGTTCCTTCTTAAGAGGCAGAAAATAAATTTAGGCCTCATCAGGTTAGTTCCTCTACAATCAAGTGAAACCTACAACCTACATATATATATATATATATAAACTCACATATATTGGACAGAGCTACTGCTACACAATTACACACACATGCACGCATACACATACACATACACACATACACACACACACACACACACACACACGGACACACACACACACACACACACGAAAAACTGCATTCAAATGAGACCCATTTGATTAAGTGGTAAAACTTCAATTACTAAAATGCTTCAATTACTAACTTGCACACATTCATTCCTCTTTCTTCCTTTCTTTCTCTCTTCTTCCTTTCTTTCTCTCTTCTTCCTTTCTTTCTCTCTTCTTCCTTTCTTTCTTCCTCTCCTTCCTTCCCTTCCTCTCTCTCCCTCTCTCCCTCTCACTCTTCCACTTTCTCTCCCTCCCCTCTCCCCTCCCTCTCTCTCTCTCTCTCTCTCTCTCTCTCTCTCTCTCTCTCTGCCTCTGCTAACGTTGCTACAAGACTCCGAGGTCCTCTGAATTATCTGCATAACCCTTGCACACAGGTCTATCCATCTTACACGTTTCTTCTCTTCTTCTTCTTGTTATTTCTACTCTGTTATCTCATAGACCACATTCTAAATATTTCGCATACTTTTCATCCCATAAAATGAAACTCTCTACGATTCTCTTCTGGCAAAAGTTTTGTAAAATATAGACCGAAAAATGTTTAAACTGAATTTCAGCCACATCAACTGTCACAAATTTGAGAGAAATGCAAAAGGCAATAGCTACTGCCCACCACCTTTTTATAAAGTTCACTTACAGCCTAAAAATTGCTACTAGATACATTGATACATATTCTCAATTTCCAAATCAACTCGGAGAGGGCAGGAGAGAATCAACCTAGTGTACACTTCACGAGGAAATCCTGTAGTGTTGTTTTATCTTCAAGACAACTTGAAGTATTTTTCTGCAGCAATGCTATTGGAATCAATCTTGCTTTATACGCAATGTTTTACAGATACGCGAAATCAAAGAATTGTGGAACTTGTCAGCTTCTCGTTTAAATTTCGCATGTTGTAAAAGTATACCAGAAAGTTTACTACAATGTAAGGTAAAACGTCTATCGATTTGATCAGTCGTAGGGATTGCTGTACAGTAGAGCATAGACAAGATGAAAGACTGGTTGGTTACGGCTTAAATGTCTTTAATAATAAGTCTTCTTGAGGGTTGATCGGGTCTTAAACAATATGGGGATAAACATAGAATGGGATAATTAAGTTCATCCGAGCGATCTTCAGATATGGATGGTTTGTTCTTATGTCTTGCTTCGTTTTATAGACAAAATTTCGGGTTCAGTACGTTCATCCACCTCATATGTTCGTTATTCACGAGAAAAATGCTTTGTAACACGAATTATTGAAGGAAAGTTCTACATAATCTATCGTTTTTTGCTTGTTTGTTTAACATGCTTACAACAGGATTTAAGTCCAAAATCGTTACATTTTATAAATTTTGTCCTTCTAATCCGTTTAGTTTTGTATTTCGTTCTCTTTAATACGATATAACAGCTTTGTTACCGTCTGTCGATGACGGTTATCATAGAAACAGTTACTATAAATACAGTGACGTGTAGGGTTCCTATAGCGATAGTTGCTGAAGATACGGTGTCCATAGAAACATATCTCTTTAAATATATTTTCCCGTCAAGTAAGAAAAGCGATGATAATTAAAACTACATAAGTGGAGGTATGTTTGTGTGTGTGATTAAGAAGGAGTGCTTCACAACTACATAGGTCTGGGTTCATCGTCGGAATTGTTAAAGTGTCGGGAAAATGCCTTGCAGTATATCCTTTAGCCCTTTACAGTCTGAGTTCAAATCCTGTTTAAGTCAACATGCTTTTCATCCCTCCGGGGGTCGATAAAATACAGTACTAGTGAAGGACAACTTGGCCTTTTCTCCCCGCGGGATCAATAAAAATGAAGGACCAACCAAATACTGGAGACGAAGGTATCGACTAATTTTCACCCTTTAAAATTGCTGCTCTTGTCCAATGATTATTATTGCTGTTGTTTCATGCTAATTTAACTACCAGGGCTGTTATCTTGAGATTTGATCGCAACAAGCCTCTTAAAGTGCACCAATTATCACAGAAATAATTGTTGTCTTAATCTTTCACACTCTTTTCATCGCTTTGGCTAGGTTCTGATATTTCTGATATTGTTTTTTTTTTCTTTGTTTTTGTTTTTTTCAATTTCTTTGGTATCCACTCTGTCATGATTTGGAATTACAAAATCTATAACCTACACTGTTTCTTTTTGTTATCCACAATCATATCTGGTTTCTTTGATTCAATAGTATGGTCAGTCTTTGTGGTTTAAGTCCCGCAAAATCTTGTAATTTTATTCTCTATCTCCGCCCCTGGTCCGTGTTCAATCGACTCATTCCCTCCTCCGAACTTACTGGCCTTGTGCCAAAATTATCATTGTTTTTATTGTTGTTGTTATTTGATGAAAACACTCAGCTTACTTTTCTGAGTATGACGGAAAAAGTCAGCTGTCCACAGCCAGCAGACTAAGGTGACACTTGTTTACTAGTCATGCTTCAAGAACCCTGCAAAGAATTCTTGCAGTTTCATGCAATGTTGATTTTTGTAGGTGTTCTACCTTCACACTTGCACCAATCTTTTTGAGCCATGTTGGTAGTTGAGTGCTGAAACTTCCAAGTGTACCCTCATTGACCACATTGTTGCAAAGTGTCCAATGGACAATCCTTGCTATATTGTCATGGCGTCCCTTATATTCCTTCTGGGCTAGTGGCATACATTGACTGGTAATATGCCATACGGTTTCACCATTTTGTCCACAGATTCTGCACCTATCACCTTCTGATGTGTTGTCTATTCTGTATTTTATGTGGTTTGTTCTTAGTGCTTGCTCTTAGGCAGCACAGATTAGAGCCTCCGTTTCCGGCTTTAAATCACTTTTAGTCATCTACAGCCATCTTTTTTCTCTCCCTAAGAAATTGTCCATGCATTCTTTTCTTTTTCAGTTTCATTCGTTTTCAATTGCTTGTACAGTGCTTTATCTTTCCAATCTTTCATCCTACACAAGCCTGACCTGGATCATTCTGTGGCATTTTTTAGATACCATGCTATGTTGTTTTCTTCTGCTCTAATGCAGTGTTCGCATCCAATCAGTCCTCTTCCTCCTCATTTTTTTTTTTTTTTTGGTACATACAGTCTGCGTCACTTTTTGGGTGGAGTATCCCATATCTAGTTAGTAACTTCCTTGCCTTTCTGTCTAAGCTGTTCAGTTCGTCTTCTGTCCATGCGATTACCTCTGCTCCATATCTAAGGAGTGAAACCGCCCAGGTGCTGATAGCCTCAGTCTTATTCTGTCCGTTTAATTTCGACTTAAGAATCATTCCCAGTCTGCGCAAGTACTCCATCTTAATTTTTTCTGTCATTTCTTTCTCCAATTTATCCATTTCCAAAATCTCCAAGTACTTATAGCCCATCTCTTCTATCTGTTTCATAACCCCTCCCCTCGACGGTATCGCTAGCTCTTCCATACATTTGATTTTGCCTCACACCACACGCACTTTGCCTCACACTACAGTTTTTCAGTCCGGACTCCATTCTGATATCAGCACTGATAGTATACACCGTATCAACGAGGGAACTGACTTGGGATTCATCTTTACCACAAAGTTTGAGATTATCCATGAATAATAAATGACTGACTTTTTGTTGGCAGCTTTTGAATACATACTCAGCCTTTGCTTTCCTCCTGATTTCTATTGTCTCTAAACTTCTTCCATATGCTGTCAGTTACGTCCTCCACTTCGCAATCCTTTCATTAGCAAACGTTCAACTTTCGATACATTATTATTATTATTATTATTATTATTATTATTATTATTATTATTATTATTATTATTACTATTTCTATTATTATTATTATTATCATTAAGGCGGCTAGCTGACAGAATCGTTAGCACGCGGGACAAAGAGCTTAGCGACATTTCACCCGTATTTACGTTTTATATTCAAATTCTGCCGAGGTCGACTTTGACTTTCATCGTTTCGGGTTCGATAAAATAACTACCAGTTGAGTACTGAGGTGGATATGGTATAGAAATTACCTCTCCCACCTTAAATTTAGTCCTTGTGCATATAATAGAAAGTATTTTCATTGGGGTGACAGAATCATTACCCCGCCGGAAAAATTAGCGGCATTTCGTCCGTCTTTACGATTTGAGATCAAATTCCGCCGAGATCGACCTTGCTTTTCATTCCTTTCGTGGTCGATGAAATAAGTACCAGTTGAATACTGGGGTCGAAGTAATTGACAAGTTCCCTATCCCAAAATTTCAGCCCTTGTGCTAAAATTTGAAATCATCAATATTATTATTATTATTATTATTATTGTTGTTGTTGTTGTTGTTGTTGTTGTTGTTGTTGTTGTTGTTATCATTATTATTATCTAAGACGTAGCACAGTATCCAATATCGTGATGTTGAAGACCAATATACCCATCATGACTACCCGTCTGATAAGGGTACATCAGGTACATGCATAACAAGGGTTGCCAATTTAGCATATTTTGTGCTAGATCTAGCATTTTGCTTTTGTTTTTTTTTCAGCATTTAGCAGAAATTTTTTTAATTTAGCTTTTAACAGGGAAAATAGCAGGTTAAAAATTTCATTTACCATTTTTCTCTGATCATGGCATTTCCACAATCGTTACCTTTTTTCTTCATTTTCCTCCTTTTCTATTTTCGTTAATGTATCTTATAGCCAAATTTTAGTGCAATTAACTATTGAATTTTTCTTTCACTTTCTTGAAACTGCAAATGAAAGTTTATCAAAAGGAAGTTTATCAAGTTGTGAACTTTTCCAGCTGCCCCACCACCGACTTGGATACAGAGTGGTGCTGGTGGGAGGAGGGAGAGAAGATAACTCATGCCAGCATCTGAACTCACTACACAATAATGCAAATATGTTACAAAGAATGAAAGCATGGAAATTCGTCCTCACAATGCTTTATTCTGTAGTGATGAGTTTTTTATCATGATAGGTTGATTGATTTACTTTCAGTTTGACTGTTTTAAAACAGGCCTGTGTTTTTTCATGCTTGTTTTGGATTATATATTTTGTATAGAAGTACGGGGGTGGTGGGGTCTCCCCCTTTATATTTCTACTTTTTGTTCAAGTATTATAGTTATATTTGTGGTTTTACCAATAGATATTAATTGTAAGATTGGAAGCGAAATATCATGTTCTCAGGTTTATATCAGAACGCAGTTTTAGGATTTCTGCAGATTTTACTTTTCCATTTATAAGTTGGCCACCCTGCATCCTGAATCAGTATTCTTCACCTCAAGAATTTGTAAGCAGCAAACATAAGAATTGTTAATGATGAATGAAAGAATTGTTAGCAGCAAACTGATAAGTTGTGTTTTCAATTTTATATTTTTATTAATCATTCGATTTATTTTCTTGCTTCCCACTACATTATAATGAGCAAAGAAAAGACAAAGTTGCACCCGCAAAATTTCCGAAAAGAATGGCTTAAGATGCCAACGTTCACTAAGTGGTTGTGTGAAGTACCTAGTGACCAATCTAAAGCACATTGCAAATATTTTAGATGTAATATATTGGCAAAATATTCTCTTTAAATAAGCCGCTGTGAAGCAAAGAAACATAAGGCATCAACTCCACAGCAAATGATTCCGCTTACCAATTTTATTAAAACCAAAGATTATAAGACATCTATGCTTGAAGCAAATTTAGCAATGTTTATTTGTTGCCACTCATCATTTAATAGCTGTGTTCACTTAATAGAGTTATGTAAGAATTATATGTCTGATAGTAATATTATATCCAAAGTGAAATTGCATCGTACAAATATTGTGAGAAATCCACATATTTGATTTCTGATATAGGAGATAGAAAATTTAGCCTGTTATTAGATGAATCCAATGATATATCGATAAACAAATTATTAGGAACTGTTATCATATATTATAGTGACATTCACAAAAAAGTGGTACATACATATCTCAGTATGGTATCTTTAGAAACATGTAATGCAGATAGCATTGTAGATGCCTTAAAAATTGAATTAGTGAAAAAGAAATTAGATATAAAACATTTAGTGGATATAGGAACCGACAATGCTAGAGTAATGATAGGAGTCAACAATGGTGTTTTCCAGAAATTAAAACAAGTTCCATCATTATTTCTATTTAGATGTGTATGTCATTCTTTACAGTTGGCAGTATCCCACACTTGTGCTGAATGCTTGCCAATAAATTTAGAATTTTTAGCATCCGAAACCTATAAATGGTCCTTTCATTCTTCAACAAGACAAAATGCTTACAAACAACTTTAACTTGCTATCAATGATAAAGAGCCTTTGAAGATCGTGAATTCTTGTACAACTAGGTGGCTGTCAATAGAACCAGCGGTAAGTAGAATTTTAAGCCAATGGTTTGAATTGCAACTCACTTCCGAACTAGAACTACAAAAAGAAAAATGCTTTACGGCACAAACGTTACATGAAATATTATGTGATTCTAGAAATGAACTTTACTTCTTATTTTTGCATCCAATTTTAAAACATGTTCAAGAAGTGAATAAACAAAATTACTTGAAGATCTTTGAAATTTGATCAAATCTGTTGCTAATATGATAGTGTTATCAACATGTAGAATTGATCCTCTTGATCCGGATGCTTCTACTGAAAAATTTCTGGATCCTAGACCAAATTTAGGCTACAGGTTCGAGAGATAGATAGCAGAAATGATTATCAAGAAGATTGTAACAGCCACCGAAGAAAACAATATTCGCAAGTCAAGACCTAGGCACTGCAGCTGAAAGTGATCAAATCAGTGAAATTCAAGAAATTATTTCTCAATGCTGAATATAATTAAAGAAAGTAAATAAAAATGTAAATAAAAATTAAGCTTTTTGATATAATTAGTCTTTAATATTTTTTTGTCATATTTAGCATTTTTTAGCATTTTTTTTCGTATTTTTTCTACTGAAATTTAGCATAAAATTCTGATTTTAAGTTGATAACACTAATTACAGCTATATGTGCGCGACATGGTGATTTGATATCAAGATAAACAACGCATGAACTTGCAGGTGGGGCCCAGTGAGAACTTTCTTCAGGCCCAGTAGCCCATCCTGCTCAAAAGGTTTCTGAATAAGGGTTGCTTAAGGATGATGAACGATAAACCCTTGTTTCCAGAGGCGAATTATTCGATTCCCGAAGAGTTCTTCTCAACACATGGCTATGATGTTTTTCCATTATTATTATTATTATTATTATTATTATTATTATTATTATTATTATTGTTGTTGTTGTTGTTGTTGTTGTTGTCGTCGTCGTCGTCGTCGTCGTCGTCGTCGTCGTTGTTGTTGTTAAGGTGGTGAGTCGGCAAAATCGTTAGCATGCCAGGCAAAAATGCTTAGCGGTATTTCGTTCGTTTTTACGTTCTGAGTGCAAATTCTGCAGTAGACGACTTTGCTTTTCATCCTTTCAGGGTCGATAAATTAAGTACCAGTGAAATACTGGATCGATGTAATCGACTAGTCCCCTCCGTAAAATTTTATGCTTTGTGTCTTTAGTAGAAAGGATTATTATTATTATTATTATTATTAGTAGTAGTAGTAGTAGTAGTAGTAGTAGTAGTAGTAGTAGTAGTAGTAGTAGTAGTAGTAGTAGTAGTAGTAAAAAGGATTATTAGTATTTCCATAACGATGGAGACGTCTACCATGAAAAAGCTGACCAACTGCACCGACTAACCACGTCAGAACCACAAGGCTATTAATTAAAGCGACATCTGACGAGGTCAGGTTATGTGACGGTGATGGCGAGGAAAGGCACACAAGAAGAGGTGGAGGGGGAGGAGGAGCAGGGCCAGAGAGAGAGAGAGGAGGTGAGGGAGAATCAGAAAGAGCAATGTAGAAAGGTGTCAGCCACAAACTGAATAATCATGATAAACTTTGATAGACAATAACTCAGCTGACAATGTTGACGACAATAATGTAAGACAATAACAAGATCAACAACAACAAAAACAGTGTATTGAAGAAGATGAGAAGATGGTACAGAAGATTATGAAGCTTGAAGTTTTGATAATGTTTCTTACACAATCAAACTCGTCATCAATGCAGAAGCAGCGACGACAAACTGCTACTTGTTTTTAACTGCTTCATTAGTTATTCAAAAGATATAAAGACCGAATTTTAATGGCCGCACGATTTGATTTTTCACAGCATAATTGTCTCTACATTTATATGTGTGTATATAGGTTCTTGTGTTAGCGTGCGCGTTTTATTTTTTATGCGTGTGTGTGTGTGTGTGTGTGTGTGTGTGTGTGTGTGTGTGTGTGTGTGTGTGTGTGTGTACGTATTGATGTATGCGGGCATGCGTGCATACGTATGTGTGTAATGTATGTTCATATGCGAGCGTGTGCCTGTGAGTGCATGCGTGAATGCTTGTGTGTGTATGTGTGTCCGTATGTTCGTATGTCTATGTCCACATGTTCCTCTATGTCTTCCGTTCCCCTTGTAATAGACCTGCTGCAAGCCATTCAGTCAGTCAATCAGTCATTCATTCATTTTCATTTCACTCGTTCTCAGTTGAAACAGAAGACACGTGTTACAGAGGCGGTGGGTCGTCGGATACTAAACCGAGCGTGGACTTAACAGAGGTGGAAGGGAAGTAAGCGATTTCGTTAAACAGGCATTTTCAAGGAGCAGCGACGTCAGATGTCGAAACAAAAGGCAGTTGAGATTGAATCCGCATTAAATATTTGGCAGAGATTCACCAAGTCACTCGCGTCCTACTCACTCCGATACTTCACTAGTAACCTTTGACTTAACGTTTTCATACAGCGAATGTATAGGGAAGTGTTTTTTTCTTTTTTTGGTTTAATTCGGTACCGGCTTTCTTTTATTTATTTATTTATTTATTTACTTATTTTTTGATGGTGGTATAGTATTAGATTGGAAGCCTGTGTTTTCTCCTTGTTAACATAAAAACGGTGCCACATAGAAATTCATTTATACAAACATACAAAGGTGGTGTGGTGATGATGTGTCAGAAAGTACAGGATACTGAACTAAGTGAATTGTAGTCTTTAGTTATATTCCTTAGTGATCATGGTTCAAATCGCCGTGGACTCGTCTTTCTTTTTCAGCCCTCAAGTGGCTATAAAAACAAATAACAGTTATAGTCTTTGTTGTTGTTATCGTTGTTGGCGGTACTGTTTAGCCCAAGGTCGTTTCTAACGGAATAGATCTATCAATTACAACATCCTGCGATTCTTCCCACCTACTACAAAAACGCTACAATAAAAACTCCGCTTTCGTTCATTTCATTCTGAAGATGGGATCCAAATAGCCTTGAGGTGTTAATAGGCATAAAAATACATTATCGTTCCAAACTAAAATTTAATAAAAACTTAATCATTAGGATATATATATATATGAAAAATAATTAATAAAGTGAACAACCTCAAACACAAAAACTTCAATGGAACCTTTTTAAACAAAAACTGTTCCCTATCTACACAAATATATACATACACATAACAAACACACACACACACATATTTGGTTATTTTATGCTATATAAAACATACACGCATTTCGGAAAATTAACTGGCAGGATCACACAGGATTCCTCTCGTCGCTATGATTAGGAGAACGCTCATCCCTCCACTGGATACTTAAGAAGTCTTTCACTTAGTTTAGTACAGCAGTCATAGTTATAACGCTGTCCAGAGTCTATCTTATAGGTTATTTAGGAATTACGCAATCTCTGATGATTTGATAACTTACCTACAAAATTCTTATATTACAGATATTGTTTTTAATGATATATGCATAAGATGGCGTAACTAAATACATTATGAATAAAATCTACTGTTTTGATTTTTTTTTCCTACATGTATTTTTTGGTGTTTCAATCTATAGAAACTAATAAATGGAAACTCGGACTTCGATACAAGCTCTTACAGTTTTTTTTTTTAAATTTTGATATATAAGAATGCTCATGGATTTCTAAATACTGGTTATCTTTCTCAGGCCTTAAGTCTCATAAAACTGGTTATTCAATTTCCATGGCGTATAAGTGATCGAGATCATAACATTCCCATTGAACGCGACGCCGGTCTGTTGCAGAGTTCAGCGCCGTGTGATATAGGTTTATAGAAGATGGCATCTTGATTGGTTTGTCGATGCATCAGACTGAATGCCTGTCGGCATCTGAGTTCAAATCTCGCCAGTCACCTTTTCTTACATCTTTTCGGGGCGGATAAGAAAAGTTCCAATCCAGTAGTACGGTCGATTCCTTCCCCCCCCCCTCTCTCTCTCTCTCTCTCTCTCTCTCTTTCTCTCTCTACCTCACTCTCCCTCTCTGAAAGAAGTCGCTCGTGTTCAGACCTGGAAGGGATATGTATCGCCAAGCTTAAAATGCACACAGATAATGCATGCGTGCGTGCGTGCGTGAGTGCGCGCGTGCGCGCGCACACACACACACACACACACACACACACACACACACACACACATACGCATATACATAAATACAAATATAGTAAAAGGTAAGTACGATCCAATGATCCAGGTATATCGAGTTTAGTAAGCTTCCAGCATGTATGCAGCAAGTATAAATGACAAAAGGTGGACAATATATAATAAAACGCGTTTATTAGCATCGTAAGTCATACACTTCGTCCCATATTGATAAGAAAGGAAATTTCGATAAGCTAATAGTCACCATACAACTCACGGTTTAACCACTAAAGTTGCTAAAAATGTCAATAAAAATTTGAGACTGTAAGGAATGGAACACGTAAAATACGGACTACGATCTTTTCAAATCAAAGCAATAATTAGCTAAACTGGTTCTCTGTATGTTACAACTTAAGTGAAAAGTATCGCTTTGCTATGAAACGATTGTAGTCCGTGTTTTATCTGTCCCATTCCTTGTTGTATTTAATCTGATGTGTGTGTGTGTGTGTGTGTGTGTGTGTGTGTGTGTGTGTGTGTGTGTGTGTGTGTGTGTGTGTGTGTGTGTGTGTGTGTATGTGTGTGTGTGGTGACTGCTACGTCTTTACAGGAGAAGGCTATCTCTTCATTTAGTAAGCGTTGTCATGAGATCTCGTATGACTAGCAAGTCTGGCTTGAAACAAACGGATCCTCCTGCAGATGTTACAAACACTTTGAGACAGAAAGCGTGTCAGGGACTGAAGTCAAGTTCTGTTTGTGAAGTGTTCTTTTCAGGACAGAACGTTCGTTTCTCCGTGTTCCAAATACTTTAGAATCAGTGTTGACCACTTCTTTCCAAACCGATCGATTTTCCGTTATCTGCTTCCAGTCTTCAACATCCACCCCATGAGACTTAAGGTTGTTTCTGACGGCTTAATGTTGTTTTTAAAGTAAAAAACAAAAACGTTTCTTACTTTAAATATCTCGGATGTTCACCACATTGTAACTCTCTATAGAACAACTGCTTATGAGAATCTCAACGTTGAATGCGTTAGGTTGCTGAAGTCTAGTGTCAGAAACTGCTATTTGATATTTAAGACCGTCTTAAGGTGAGCTTGACAGAATCTTTCCAAGGTCTTGAAGTGACAACAAAATATATTCCAATCCTCAGAAGAGTATAAGAGGGAATATACACTTAAAACCAGTATTATGGAGTCACGTTTTACTAAATTTCGTTGAGCACTGACCAAAGAAATTATATCTGTACAGATAAAAATAGCCATCTCGAGAAATCAAGTGCTG
>NC_142930.1:82441570-82459070 GCF_046866305.1 Octopus bimaculoides | reverse complement strand
TGACCTTCTCCTTTTTAAGACTTTAAGGGTGTCATTTAAAAGATATTTGCCTGCCATTTCTACCAGGTTAAGCGACTGAACCGAGACTCTTTTCTCGTTGATTCGCATCGTTCGAAGGAAAATATTTACGGAGAAAGCATATTGGGCTCAAGTCACATCGTTGACATTTTTGCTCGATACAAAGAGTGTTTGAAGAGGAATAGCTATTCGTGAAGTAAACAGTCATTACTGTTGTTGCTGTTGTTGTTGTTGTTGTTATTGTTGCTGCTGCTGTTGTTGTTGTTGTTGTTGTTATTGTTGCTGCTGCTGTTGTTGTTGTTGTTGTTGCTGCTGCTGGTCCTGTTGCTGGTGCTGCTGCTGCTGCTGCTGTTGTTGTTGTTGTTTAGCCCCTGCTAACGTTTCTGCCAGCTCGCCGCCTTGTGTGTGTGTGTGTGTGTGTGTGTGTGTGTGCATACATACCCTGTTGTTGATGTTGAAATTCCAATGAAGGAACTTTGGATCTAGGTTAGAAACCGTTTCTTTCTCTATTGGCACAAAATCTTGAAATAAACTGAATAATGACAAACATACATACAATTAGCTGCCCAGCGGATATTAACACAAAGCTAAAGATCAGCGACCAAGAAAATACCTATGCTGAATTATTGAGATATCTACGGTTACTCTATCCAGATTAGAAGTTCAGGTATATACCGGTAATTATTGGGGTCCTGGGATATGTAACACACTGCCTAAATACCAACCTTGACAAATTAGGCTTATCAAAACCAGAAAGGAGAAGGCTGATTCGAAGACAACAAATCCAATCCATCACTGGAACTGTAAAAATCTGTAAAACTTTCCAGAAGTTTTATTATTTAAGTATATATGAACATGTCTAGACATGCAACTATATGCATGAAAACTCATACATAAAACAAAACATACAAATATGTGTGTGTGTATATATATATATATATATATATATATATATATATATATATATATATATATATATGTGTGTGTGTGTGTGTGTGTGTATGTGTGTGTGTGTGTGTGTGTGTGTGTGTGTGTGTGTGTGTGTGTGTGTGTGTAGTCGCAGGAGTGGCTGTGTGGTAAGTAGCTTGCTTACCAACCACATGGTTCCGGGTTCAGTCCCACTGCGTGGCACCTTGGGCAAGTGTCTTCTACTATAGCTTCGGGCCGACCAAAGCCTTGTGAGTAGATTTGGTAGACGGAAACTGAAAGAAGCCTGTCGTATATATGTATATATATATATATATATATATATATATATATATATACGTATACGTTAGTGCATGTGTATTCATTCAGCTATTGTACGACTGTGAATATGCTGGAGCTCCAGATTTAAAGGTTTTGGTCGATTATTCGCGTCCCAGTAGTTAGGCTGGTAACTATTTTATCAACCTTGAAAGGGGGTAACGGTTAAACCGAACTGGACATAGAGTCGTAACCAGGGGAGAATGAAATATCTCAACGTATTTCGTTTCGACGCACTGATTCTTTTCCCCTGCCCACATTACACACACCCGGGCTTATTAGTGAAATTCTGGATATGCATAAGTTTTTCACGCTGGTGGTGGAGATGATGATGATGATGACGACGGGTCTTTCTGAGTGCATGCGTTGATTTAGTTTACAATTTGTACGTGTCTGTGTGTATGTGTGTGTGTGTGTGAGTATGGGCTTTTGTCATCTCTCTGTATTCATGTGTAATGTACGCATGTATATATCTATGTGTGTGTGTGTGTGTGTGTATGCAAATATACATCCACACATACGCACATATATATGTATGTGTGTACATATGTGTGTGTGTGTGTGTGTGTTATGTGTGTGCATGTGTGTGTGTGTGTGTGTGTGTGTGTGTGTGTGTGTGTGTGTGTGTGTACTTGTGTGTCTGTGCATGTGTGTGTGACCAGGTCAAAACTAGTGTCAGCATACAAAGTAATAATGAATGAATTTGACCGAAAGAAAAATTAATAAATAAATAAATCCGAATGTGTCATCAGCAGACACACACTGACAAACATACATATACACACATACACACATACATACACACACGCATAGAGACATACACGCACCCACCCACCCACACACACACACATGTGCACACACATATACTCACACACATTTACACCCCCTCACATGCAGAGAAGACAAGATTAGTGACGTAAATTTGGTCACGTGTTTTCATTTAGTAACCTATCAGGCCCTAACTGACTCTTCCATGCTTTGTCCTATCTTCCTTTCGGAGAAAATTAGTTTGCCAAACATTGCAATCTACCCCTCCCTCCTTCCCTCGCTCACCTCCTCTCTGTTTGTTCCTCTTTCTCTCTCCTTGTTCTCTCTTCTCGTCCCTCTTTGTCCTTGTCCCTCTCTCTCTCCTTATCCCTCTTTCTCTCCTTGTCTCCTCTTTCTCTTTCCTTGTCCTCCTCTCTCTGCCCTCCTTCTCGCTCCCACCCTCTCTTTCTCTATTTCTTTCCCTGTCTCTCTATTTGTCCGTTTCTCTTCCCCTCTCTCTTCTCTTTCCCATTCTCTCCCACTCTCTCTTCCACTCTCTCTTTCTCTCTTCTTGTCCCACTCTCTCTCTTTCTTTCGTTGTCCCTCTTTCTTCTCTTCCCTCTCTTCCCTTGTCCCTCTTTCTCCTTGTCACCCTCTCTCTTTGTCCCCCTCTTTCTTCTACTCTTTCTCTCTCCATATCCCTCTTTCTCTATTTCTCTCCTTCTCTCTCCCTCTGTCTCAGGAGATTTGATTAATGACTCCTATAATCAACCTCCTTTTATACATACCTGATGGGTTTTCCCAAATTGTCATGCTTAAGAAATATGCAAACTAAACTAATGAGGACGCCGCGTGTTTGAAACGTCATTTTACACATACTCGCGTCTCCCCACGTCCTTCCTATAATATACATTCGTTATGTTAGAGTAATATTTGAAGACCGGCGCGTCGTTCCTTTGTGCGTTTACGTCTCCTTTTGTGAGTGCGTACGTATGTGCGTGTATGAGCATGTATGCATTTGTGTGTATGCATACGTGTGTATGAGCATTCGTTTTATGTATGTGTGTTGTTCTTGTGCTTCTGTGAAACAAATAGTAGGTCTAAAACTGAGTGTGTGGGTGTGTGCATGTATATATATATATATATATATATATATATATATATATATATATATATAGGTGCAAATGTATGTCGGTGTATGTTCATATATATGCATGTGTGTGATTTAATCAAATGTGTGTATATATATGTCCATATGTTTATATATATGTGTGTGTCTATATACATGTGCATTAATTAAATGTATATATATATATATATATATATATATATATATATATATACGTGTGTGTGTGTCACTATGCATGAGTATGAACATATATACACACATACGTGTGTGTGTGTGTGTATGTATATATATATATACGCATACGTGCACGTATATATGTCTGGATATGTTCGTGTGTGTATGTATGTATATCAATTATATGTGTGTGTACAGATAGATAGATAGATAGATAGATGGATAGATAGATGTGGGTATGATATATATCCATTATAGTGTGTCCCTCAGATCTGTGTGTCTCCCCTATCTCCTCTCTGTACTTCATTGTAGCCAATTCAATTGCTGTGACCGAACAAATTTCTGTTTAATCCCAGATATTTGACATAGTAGTTAGTTGTCGGTAGCTTGGTCAAGAGTCTCAGTAAAAGACAGTTAATTTCATTGTGATAAACGTGAGAAGCAAGTGAAATAAACACAATAGACGTATTTGTAGCGTTGGTCAGCAACTAACTCGGAGCGTCGAAATAATAAAGTGGTCAGAAAATGAACAAAAAGAAAACGAAAAATACAATACAATAAAAGAGGAGATACTTATGAAATATGAACAACAAAGCAAATGATGACCATAACTAACAATGCAAAGAATTAAAGAATACGAAAATACAAAAAGAAAAAAAATGTCGAGACGACAACCACATGACTACCAGTAACAGCAATAACAACAAAAGTACAAGCAGTAGTAGTAATAGTAACAACAGCAGCAAGAGAAGTAGCAACGCACAGCAATAACTATAACCAGAGAAGGAAAACCATTTGTCACTATAAAACCTATTTTGTTTGTTTTTTTCTTCTTCTTCGTTTTTTCTTCATCGGCACACTTTTACCAAAAACCATGGATCAATTTCTCCCACCACGCGTCCGCCAGCTCTTCTAGTGTCCTGACTTGGCGCCTGGTCACTCCATCAGCTATAAGAGTCGCATGGTGAACTTTTGGCTAAAGTTCTTTGATAGCTATACTTTACATTAAAATAACCTCATTGACGGCCGTAGTAGCCAGCTTTATGACATCTAAAATGTCTCTGGCAATTAGTTTTCAATAAATTTTCTTGTTTTGTGCGGGCAGTGTATTTAGAGAAACAGACAATATGCAGTAGCAGTTACTTAGTTCAGTGTGTAAGTTCTTGGTTCAAATCTCAGCTACGCAAACTTTGCTGCGAATAACTCAATGAAAAATAAAATATATCAGTGACGATTTTGACTCAAATAACACTATTAGATTTGATGTATTGTACCAAAGTTAGACATCAATATTCATAATTGTTTCAATGTTAGCGGTGGACTTAGTCGATTACATTAATCCCAGTACTTGACCCCGGGAGAATGAAAGGCAAACTCGACCTCAGCGGAATTTGAACTCGGAATATAAAGAGCCAGAAGAAATGTCACAATGGCTCATCTCTCGCCTAATGGCTTTAAATTTTGGCACAAGGCCGGCAGTTCCGGGAGAGAGGGTTAAGTCGATTACATCGATCCCAGTGGCCAACTAGCACCTATTTTAATGACCTCGAAAGTATGAAAGGCAAAGTCGACTTCGGTAGCATTTGAACTCAGAACGTAAAGATAGATGAAATGCCGCTAAGCATTTTATTCAGCATGCTAAAGGTTCTGCCAACTCGCCACCTTGTCTACCTCTCTCATAACATTAACTAATCTGTGCGTACAAGTATACCATCATTGCTACGTATGGGCTCTCTATTGGTCACCATGTCCGATTGAATATAATATTGAATTCAAATTTTGGCACAAGGCCAGAAATTTCGGGAGAGAAGGTTAAATCGATTACATCGACCCCTGTGCGCAATAGATACTTATTTTATCGACGTTGAAAGGATGAAATGAAAGGCAAAGTCGACCTCGGTGGAATTTGAAACCAGAACGTAAAGACGGACGAAATGCCGCTAAATTTTTTGCCCGACATGCTTACGATCCTACCATCTCACAGTCTTTTGATTAAATATATTAACCAATCATGTCCTAAAGTTAAAACTGAATTTGAAATTTGGTAGTTTACAAAAGAAGTAGAAAAATGAGGAAAAGGAGGAGGAGGATAGAATGATAATGATGGATAAAATTTATTTATTTTCATTATACACAAAACCTGTCCAGTGTTCAAATCACACCAAGTTAACTTTGCCTTTCACTCATCGGGTAGATCCTTGTGACATTTCTTCCGGCTCTTTAAATTCTGATCTCAAATCCCGTAGCAGTCAGCTTTACTTTTCTTCCTTCCCGGGTCGATAAAATAAAGTACCAGACAAGTACTGGGATCGATGGTATCGATTAACCCCTTCCCTTATGACTTAATGGTTCTAATGCCAAAACCTGAAACCATTATGATGGGATGGAAGTAAATTGACAGAATCGTTAGGGCATCGGGTACTATGGCTTGGCCCGTTACCTTCTGGGTTAAAATCCCGCCGAAGTCAACTTTGCCTTTATCCTTTTGGAGTCGATAAAATAATGTACAAGTGAAGTGCTGAAGTCAATATATTAGGCGAAACTCCTAATCTTATTATGAGTGAGATAGAGAGACAGGATCTTTAATGGATCGGATATCAAGCCTTGCAATAATTAGTTATGACCCTTTACGTTCTAAATTCAAGTCCCGCCCAGGTCAACGTAGCATTTCAACCCTCCTTGGTCAATAAAATAAAGTGTCAGCCAAATGTCTGGGTTATTTTAATCGAATATCCCGTCCCACCAAATTCGTGATCCTGAGTTTATATTAGAAATCAATATTATTACGAGGGCAAGAAGATGGCGAGTTGGGATAAGTATGAGCGCGTCGGACAAAATGTTAAGCAGCATTTCTTTTTCGACTTTACGTTCTGAATTAAAATTCTACCAAGGACGACATTGCCTTTCCTCCTATCTGGATTGATGAAATAATTACCTGTCATGCACTGGAGTCGATGAAATTGAACACCTCCTTCCTCTATAATTTTAAAATTTGTGCTTATAGTAGAAAGAATTATTAGGGGGTGGGGGGAACTCGCATACATCAACCCCAGTGCTCAACAGGTACTTATTTTATCGACCCCGAAAGGATGAAAGGCAAAGTCGACCCCAGCGACACTTGAACGTAGAACGGTAAAGACGGACGAAATGCCGCTAAGCATTTTGCCAGCTCGTCACCTTCGCCTTAATAATATTGTTCAGCTACGAGGCATCAGTAGCAAAAAGGAATATAAAAGACAAAATAAAACAAATACCAAAGAAGACGAAGTCTCTCAACCGAAAAGTAAGAAAACGACGAGTAGCTAGGAAAACGGGGGAAATGTATAAAACGGGAAAAGCTAAGACGGTAACGAAAAGAAAATTAAACGACACAGATGTGTGAATACATAGAATGTCTTTCGGTTGTATGACAAGAGTTAAGACAAGATTATGGAAGTAACGCAATTAGGAAAGAATGTAGTCTTTTCGGACTTTGAAAAATAGGTGTGTGTGTGTGTGTGTGTGTGTGTTATGTAAGTGTCAGAAATTTAGTATTGGACACAGTTTTGAAGAAGGTCATAGAGTAGGTTACTTTTCGGGAACTTATTAGCTCCAGACATTGTGTTCCTCACAAGAACTGCAATACTCACAATACTTACTATAAAAAAAGTCACCAATTTTTCAGTGATTCATGAGTAGAATTAGTGTGGTACAATATCACATGGCTGTACCTCCAAAGTAAATAAGTAAATTAGTACAATGTAATTTAGAAAAAAGAAAAAAGAATAAGAGTAAATTTTATTTGGGCTTCCATTTGAGCGATGGAGTTAGCATTTTATGAAGTTTTAATTGGGTCATCTTCTTGTTGACCTGAATGTAATAATTCTGACCGAATCAGCATTCTCTGACCAAATGGAAGTTATTAGCATTTTTTAAAAAGCAATTTATTCAAAACATAGTGAATTGATATAATTATATTTATTTATCTATTTATTTGGAGTATTAATATACACGGGAACAGTCGAATGTTGCTGCTAGTTTATCATGTATATTATGTACATCTGTATATGTGTGTGTGTGTGTGTGTGCGTATATACACACCTACATACATATATATATATATAAACATTATCGATATTGTGTGTGTGTGTGTGTGTGTGTGTGTGTGTGTGTGTGTACATATATGTCCCATCGGTATTGAAAAAAATAAGGAACAGTCAAATAGTTGGTTCGATTTTATTAGTTGCGTAAAGAAAACAGAAACCGTTTGTTTCAGTAATAAAATGTAGTGATACGAAAGAAATGGGTTTTTACCATTTCTTTCGCATCATCATCTTTATGTTCTGAATTCAATATCAACCAGATTTCGATTTCGCCTTTTGTAAATCGAATTTTCTTCCAATCGTATTCAATAAACTGAATTATTTCACTTCAGCTACATATTTGTACGTTATCTCACTATAGCGAATCTATGAATATTTTTGTTTAATTTTGGCACAAGGATGGCAATTTTGATGGGTGGAGGATCGATCCCAGTACTTGATTGATACTTACTTTATCGACTCTAAAAGAATGAAAGTTAGAGTTGACCACGATGAACTCAGAATATTAAGAGCCAGGAGAAATTCTGCTAACTAGATTGTCGGGGGCGACAACGTTTTTCGAAAGCTGTAAATATTCTTTCTACTCGTAGACACCAAGCCTGAAATTTTAGGAGAAGGCGCTAGTCGATTACATAGACCTCAGCACTGGGTTGGTATTTATTTTATCGACCTGGAATGTAGGAAAGTAATGTCGACTTCGGAAGCATTTGAACTGGGAACGTAAAGAGCCTGGAAGAAATACCTCTAAACCTTGTTTGGCGCGATAACGACTCTGCCAGCTCGCCTCTTGAACGAAGCTATAAACATTCCATTTAATTTTGGCACTGGCCAGCAATTTTGAGGGGAGGGGCAAGTTGATTATATCGACCCCAATGCTCAGTTAATATTTACTCTCTCAACCCCGAAAGTATGAAACTCGACCTCGTTGGCGTTTGAACTCAGAATGTAAAGAGTGATACAATAATATTAGTTTCAAATTTTGGCACAAGACCAGCAATTTTGAGTGAGGAAGTTAGTTGATTACATGGACTCTAGTGCTCAACTAGTATTTATTTTATAGAATGAAATGAAATCAAAGTCGACCTCGGCGGAATTTGAACTCAGAAAGTAAATAGGGACGAAATATCGCTAAGCATTTTGCCTAGAGTGCTAACGATTCTGCCAGCTCGCCGCACTACTGTGAGGCTATAAATATTATGAAGCTATACAGCGGCGGATTAAATTCTTAACTATTTACATTCAGTTCAAATCTCACTTGACTCAGCTTTGCTTTACACCTCGTCGGGATAATAAAACACATTGTCAGAGATATAGGAACGCCAGTACCAAAATTTATTGATATCATTTCTCGTAATATAATGCTACTAGTTGCAGTAATATACTAGCATCAATACCAGTAATATACTGGTTGTGATACCATTAATATACCGCTGTCAGTATCAGTGGCGGCTCGTAAATAAAATTAGTGGGGGTGCTGCTTCAGAAAAAAAATTAGCCGTTATTTTAATATTGTGTAAAAAGAAACAAACATATAAAAAGAATATTTATTCATAAACTTGCTCGGTTCGCGTTTTACCCACTGCCAGGTAGTGGGTTTAATTCGTTCACTGAACACCGCCGCGAATTCCCCCTTGTTTTTCAAAAATCCCTCCTAAATCACAAAATAAAGGGAGAAAATCTCCCTTATTTTTCAAATCCTACAGGTAACACTGTAGCTGGAAACAAGATAATAATCTAATTCTACACTTTATCATATTCAAGAATATAAGCACGTTTTTTAAACACAACATACGCGGAGTCAAAAAGAAACACTACCTTTCACCAGTACACCAGGGTCGGCACTGCGTGAACCACAGTGCTCTCTCTCCCTAGCGTGCAGCTCCCTATCTAGGACATGTGAACATGCGCACAACAGCCAAACACCGCGTCGCTAGAACTGTGAAGCGCACAGCTCTATACAAGGATTTTTGTATTTTTTTTTTTTTTTCATAAAGTAGGGGATGACTACTGACATTAAACTTAAGGAGTATATAATGTACAACTATAAAGAAAGAATTAAAGCAAAAAGGACTCGTTATATTGAATGTTATCGATAATATCGGGTGGGAATGGGGGGGTGCTGCAGTTCCGCAGTGCCTATACATGAGCTGCCACTGATCAGTATCAACAATATAGTTAAATATATAGTAATATGGCGGTGCCGCAACCACTCTATTACTACCATTTAGTTCCTGTAATATAGTTGTAATATGCTGGCAACGATTCGATTGTTTATATATACAAACTCTACCATACAAATATTGACCTTAACCCGAGCTAAAATCACTAGCTTGACAAGGCTACTCGTGGTTCTTTGAACTATTAGAAATAGTAGTCAAATCTTCAAATCAAACTATACCAGCTTAAAAAAGGTGGAGAGGACATATTTGGTTTTATAGTCCTAAACACACTGCATCTGAAAATAAGGTGCACTTATCACAGCTGGAATGCTTTTAATTGTAGCAGTCTAAGGTTAAAGATCATCATCATCATCACCGACAACAACAACTACTAATTGGATGGATGAGTTAATAAAATACAGAAGTTTTGCCCCAGATCAGTACATGTCAAAAAGCCGTAATAATTAAAAGCATTCCGCGCGTGACCATCTCACCTTTTTCTAGCATATAAGGAAGGCAGGAGAATATTATCCAATATCATCAATATTATCCTTTTTGAGACACCGGATTAAACGATTTGCTTGTTGTAGCAGGTCAGGAGACCATGTCGGGATTTCCTCACTCATTGGCTCGACTGATTTGGTGTGTTACCTCACGTTTCTGCGTTCGAATTTCCCCTGAGTAAACATCACCTTTTTCATTCCTCCATGGGCTGATAAATACCAATGATATATTTGGGAAGGGGATTAAATTAAACATTTCTAAGTCTCTAGCATTGTTGAGCTATTGATCAGTAGAGATTCAACAAAATGTTCTAACCATGTCTATGACAACTTATATTACGAAAACGTTATAAAATATGTCCTTCCTTTCTTAAGTCAAGAGGGTATGACTGGAAAGAGATTTGGCTGGTATTTCTTGTAGTTCGAGTGACCATGTAAAGATTCCTTCATTAAACGTTCGTTTTCTTGCATAATTCAGTCCTACGCGACGACAAAAGAAATCTTCGTTTATTATCCATAATCTTCATTCCTTCCTTTCTTACCACACACACACACACACTCATACACATACGCGCGCGCGCGCACGCACACACACACACACACACATTACCCAACCCACCCGAAGAGTGAAAAGGCAGAATTAATAATGGTTTAGAGAGCGGGAAACATCGTCAGAGTATGACGCAATTACAAATTAATAATTCACATTTAATAAACAAAAGGAAGCTGAAATTGTCAAATAACAAGAAACGATAGAGATTTAATGGTGTCCACTATGTTAAGTGGAGCAGATAATATTACAACACATGTAATTAGCTTGTCAGGGCAGATCGTATTAATCACCTACATAATTATTCAGCTTTTAAATAGCTATTGAAATTAAACTAAAATTTATAACTACTAAATCATTGCCCAGTTATTCTATCTTGTTGGTTTTTGTTAGTATCTTTGATTACATTTCATTGGCGTGCGACTTTCTATGAGAGAATGTTGTCGCTGCATATTATTAATTATTTACATTGAATCTCTTTCGAGATCGTTCTCTCTCATATTAAGTGCCATTAGTTAACTAAATTAGTAAATTATCTGACGACATGCGCCGCTAATACGAGATTTATTGGCGTTAGTCTCGCTTTGCAAATAGTATCAGATATTTATTTGTCGTTAGTAACCGTGCACAGGTCTTGTGAATCATACACGAGCTTGCGTGCATGCATGTTCTTGTGTGTGTGTGTGTGTGTGTGTGTGTGTGTGTATACATATATGTGTGTATGTGTGCGCACGACAGATTCGTGTGTGCGTGCGTGCGTTTCTGTGTATGTGTGTGTCTGTCTCTGTGTATCAGTAAGTTTGTGAGAGTGTGTATGCATGTGTATGTATGCATGCATGTGTATGTATGCATGCATGTGTTTGTGTGTATGTATGTGTGTGTGTCAGTAACTCTGTGAGAGAATGTGTTGATGTATGTGTGTGTGCTATGTGATCTTTCTGTATTTGTGTGTGAATGTGTGTAATTATGTATGTATGTACGTGTGTATGTATGTACGTATGTATGTATGTATGTACATATGTATGTATGTACGTGCGTATGTATGTACATATGTATGTATGTACGTATGTATGTACGTACGTATGTATGTATGTATTATGTATGTATGTGTGTGTGAGTGTGTATGTCTGAAAGTGTGTGTGAGTGTAGGTTGTACGTGTTTGTGTATACATATATATTTATCTTAGTATATGTTTGCATATATGCGTATTTCTCTATATATAAGTACGCATATGTGCGTGAGTGTATGACTGTATATGCGCGACATGTAAGGCGAAATTGATTCCACTACTAGTCGAATATGATTGTAGAGATGGTCTACGATGGCGACAATCTTTTATAATTCAGTTAACGAGGAAGGGGAGTATCCTTGACCCCTTATAGGGGCTTCCATTACTAGTAGGAGGAAGGGAGGAAACTATCCTCAAAACACAGACCTAGTCTGAAAACTTGTCACAGAGTGAACTCCACTAAAGGCACTCAAAACCTGGTGGTGATATTAAACAGATGAAAAAGGCGGCAAGCTGGCAGAATCGTTAGCACACCGGGAACTTAGACCGATGTAATCGACTTACTCCTCTCCCAAAATTGCTGGCCTTGTGCCGAAATTTGAAACTAATATTAAATAGATGAAGTTTACAACAGAACTAAGCCACAATAGGATTTGAACCCTGAATGCAGTCAGGTGGATCTAAGACTACAAGGAATCCCGTCCGACGTTTTAAACCTTTCCGCGAGTACCCCATCTTAGAATGGTCCTTTATTTATCGACTCCGAAACGAATGAAAGCAAAGTTGAAGTCCGTGAGGTTTGAACTCAAGATGCTGTTCATTTCGTCCGATGTTTTAACGAACCTACCAGTTCACTATCATTAGTCCTAAGAGAGTTAGGTAGGTTCCAATTAACATGAGGCGGGAATGATCCAAGATTTCAGACTTTTTGTCTTTCATTTGAATGTGAAAAGAGAAAAGAAAGTAGAGTTGTTGCTTGGATTATTGCTAAGTAAAAGTTTACAGTTACCTCTGTTTTAATCTAGGGTCCTCCCCGTTAAAGACTTTAGAAGTGTTAGCAATTCTCAAGTTCTGAGATGGTGAACCTATGACATGTGTATCAGCAGTGATATACTGCATGTTTGAGGATAACACAATGGAATTTGATAAAATAAAATGTCTTCCCGCAATATCATTTCACAAAATGCTTAGTTTGTCAATTAGCATTTACCTAAAACTAAAATACAGATTGTATACATGAAATGACACTCCAGTAACCGATTATTAAAGAAATTGAAATTGCGACAAGCAGGGTTTAAAAAAAGTCGCTTATACTATCTGAGACTATAATAACTTTCATCATGTCTGTGTGATAATTTGATCTACTAGAAATATCAGTCATATTTCCCTATCATCATATCTAACAGTCTTAAAAGAAA
This sequence comes from Octopus bimaculoides, assembly GCF_046866305.1. Classification (NCBI taxonomy): domain Eukaryota; kingdom Metazoa; phylum Mollusca; class Cephalopoda; order Octopoda; family Octopodidae; genus Octopus; species Octopus bimaculoides. The sequence continues at coordinate 82,446,035 of NC_142930.1, read as the reverse complement.
GAAAACGACATATTAGATAATGTATTCCTAGATATCTCTCAAAAGACAGAATGGTTACAACTAGAAAGTCTTTGATAATAGGTCTAGATATATATATGTATGTATGTATGTATGTATGTAAATATATATATATATATATATATATATATATATATAAGTCTATATACACACACAAACATATATACATATATATATATATATATATATATATATATATATATATATATATATATATATATATATATGTATATATATATATACGTAAATACATACAGACATATATATGTATATGCAGTACACGTTATGCAGAACACTGCTCGAGAAACAAGGATAAAATATCAAGTGACCTTTTCCAGATATTCATTTGAGGTTTATCTAGGGCTGAGCAACAAGAGTAACCAATTTAAGTTATATTCCATTAAATTAATATAAAAGTAAAAAAATCATTGACGAGTTCTAAGAGAATTATAACACTCCAGTTTCTGTTACTTGTAAAGTGAAAGAAAGGTGAACTCCTGGGGTACTTAGTTACAACTGTCGATAACTCGAAATTATGTTAACAAACAAGTTTAAAATGAATACGTTTCCTGTTTATTGCATCTAGGAAGCATTATTTTAATTAATTAACTGTGCGTTGAACCACCTCATATCCTAACTGTGATAGGGAGAGTCCTCAACAGTCAATTTCCCCATTGTTACATGTGCCATCTAATCGGAATCGTCCTCCATTAACTTCTCACCATACAGATCACACAGAAAGTCCTGTCGTCCATCGACATAGTCAGTGTGTGCCTGTCATTACAGATCATGCATTGCACCCATTCTTCACTTGGAAAGGAGTTGGAATACCAATCTGAGCATACATGGCATTTCCAATCGGTGACTTGCTTGCTGCGAGGCTGCTTTCCTTTGCCTTTGCCTGTTTTAGTTGACTTTCCCTTCCCTTTGTTGTATTTTCTGTACCAGTTACCATCTTTGGTTTAGATTTCAGTCCGTTTATTTCATCCATCATGCGCTATTTTACGGGGGTTAAGGTTAGAATGGCTGTTTGGCACCTCTTGCGACTTCCACGACCTCGACCTGTCTTCCTGGGGGAAGCCTTCCTTAATGGGCGCAACATCTTTGGGCTTGTAACAACACCAGCAGGAAAACTTGGGCCTGGTGTAGGCTGGTCTGTCGGACCGTCTTGCCGTTCATTGACCTGGTCGCCTGGTTGAACGTCTGATTGGTCGTCTGGCTGCAAGTTAGGCTGGTTATCTGGCTGCATGCCAGACTGCACGTCAGGATGGTCGTCTGGCTGCTCATCAGACTGGTGTAAGGTATACCGGTAACTTCATATCTAATGAGCCTGAAACCTACGTCGAAAGTTTTGGCAATATCCCGAAATGATTTCTTTTCATCCACAACTTTTCTGACGGCTCTTTCCATGACATCAGGAGGGGTATCCCCCCGTGTAGTCTTCCTTTTGTGATTTCTAGGCATGGCGTGTTAAACTGAAATAGAAGGAGTAAGTTGTTACATGCCTGGGGTAAGTTGATATACTGTAACAATTAGCCCCGACATGGATTTCTGGGGATTACCTCGTACACAGCACTAGTAAGGCATGGCATCCAAGATACACCTTTATGTATCGAAGGCGACTTCCAACACTTCCTAATGAGCCACAAACTACTTCAGTAACACCACTTGTACTTTAGTAGTTAAGGAAATAACTTTGTGGCAAAATTTTACTTTTGGAGTAAAAAATCGTTTTTTGATCCATATCGTTCCTGGTGACAACCCGCCAATGCAATACACATGTGCAGTCATGATGCTATAGAGTTCGCCTTCACGAGGTAGAGACCCGAGTGCCACCTATTACTTGAAGTTGGAAACAATGGGCTTGTAATAACTTATCCGTGTAACAACTAGACCCGGTCTCCCCTACTGGGGTCGATATCATTGACTTACCCCTGTCCCGAAATTGCTGGCCTTGTACCAAAATTTGAAAGTCATATGAATATCCTTGCTAATCGTTTGCTTCAAAGGCTTTCTGAGAAGAAATCTAAATGAGACTGTAAGTATATTTTTTACATTCGAAAGACTATTTCAAGGAGATTCTTCACTTCACTTATATATTCAGGGGGCTTATATTTACTCGAAAGCTTTCGCACAACCATTTAGAAGCTTGACCCAAGTTTTTCATTGAGATCTTGTTCAAATTTAGTTTCTTTTAAAACTTCCTCAATTTGCAGCCCTCACAAATTTGCTGTACTCACATTTGGGAATTCTTTTTAGATAGATTGTGAGAACCGCGTTAAGTGACTTTATCCATCATTTTTACAAACGTTTTCAAGAAACGAAGCCTTATATATAGAAATGATAAACATATCTTTACGTGATTAACTAAAGAAACTAACTGGACTCTATTCATTCGTGGGACATATGCAGGCCTTAGTGACCAGTCATCTTTAATAAACTTTACTATCTGTATTAGTACAAGTGTCCCATGGGTATACAAACAATAGTATTTTGTGAAACCTGCTTGCATACCCATGTTATCATGTATCTCCGTTATGTGAACAGAGTGGGCAATGATTATGCATGGTTTGACATACGCGTTCTGCAGTAGAATTGATTTCAACTTCCTTTGTGAGGAATCGATAAAGAGGCTCCAGTCAGATGCTATATGTGTCTGAAGCAAGTTTGTGCAGAATTCATTTATGTCACACCAATAGAAGAGTGGCTTAGCTGCATGTGTTGCCAAATTAAAATTCCGTTTCTGATAGCAAATAATTTGCAATTCTTTGGGAAAATAAATTGCCTTCCTTCAGTTTTGATACCTGTCTAGAGAGAATGTATTCTCTCTAGACAACTCTCTAGCCAGACTAGCCAAATATCCCCGAGTGGTTAGCCATGGGTCCATATTTTCTTCAGGCATGTATTCAAGAACTATTGAAGGTAGAGTACCTCCACCAATTGTACATTCAACATTGTCCGTTTCATCACCAATAGAAACTAATCCATCATTTGGGAGAAAAGGAATTGGCATTGTTTCATCATGTTAGAGGTCTGCTTGCTGAATATGTTTGGTTAGTTAATCTTGCCCTTTTTCGTTGAGGATAACCCAATTATGTTAACACTGCTCAAATAGCAAGGTATATAATGTTTTGTTTTTGTTTTTTTGTTCTGGGGATAGTAAATGGTATTGATCGATTCGATTCTTCGAGTTGAACCAATTATGTAGTCCTCTAGAGCACGTGGAGCAGATTCGATGTGGTGTCACCGTTGTTTACATTGACATATGACAACCGGAGTTGGTATATTTTTATGAGATTCATTGTGATAGTTTATCGTTGTCACAGCTGCAAATATACCACAACCAAAGAAAAGGTCAGGATGATTTTTACATCTACAAGACAATAATCTGAAAAATACAAAATATTTCAAATATATTTATGAAAAAAAAAAAAAAAGATATTATCTCAAAAACCAAACGTGCAAATGAAAACACAAATCGAAAACAAGATTTGAAGTCTGCACCAAAATTGTCTTTCGGGTCAGGCTATGATCCAAAAAATCATCTCCAAAAAATGCTTTAGAGACGAATGTTATTGTGAATGTGATTCGCAGCATAGTGTTTAGGGCTAACGAGCTAATTGATGCTGCAGCTATTTATCTGAATAGGTTTGCCCAAGATTATTCTTTTATTCTTTTACTTGTTTCAGTCATTTGAAACCCTTGAAGTGTTATTAGTCGAATAAATCGACACCAGGACTTATTTTTTTAAGCCTAGTAATTATTCTACCGGCCTCTTTTGCCGAACCGCTAGTTTACGTGGACGTAAACACACCAGCACCGGTTGCCAAGCGGTGATGAGCGGATGACAAACACAGAAACGAAAACACACACACACACACACACACACACACACACACACACACACATACACACATATATATATGGTTTCTTTCAGCTTCCGTCTATCACATCCACTCACAAGGCTTGGGTCGGCCCCAAGCTATAGTAGAAGACACTTACCCAAAATTGTTTGTTCTACTTCAATTCTTCGAAGCCCCTTTTCTCTATATGATTAACGTAGAGTTGTCTTAGTTTTATACCTGAGTCTAGAGATAAATGCAAGGTTGTGAATGTGATATCATCTGCGTATGAGTCTGTGCATAGGTTTGAGTCAGACTGATCAGACCCAAGATCAAAAATGTTCCTATCATGAACATTCCCACTTTTTCTCAGCCATGTTTATGCTAAACTACATTATCCAATGCAATCTCCCAGAATCCTCTGATTCCACTAGTTTCAAAATGCTTTAAGTTAACGTTTGTAATTTGGTAAAGCTTGAGACTGTTAAGTTTTTAGAGCTCATTGTTGTTTGTTGGGAGTATAATGGATGTGGGGAGCCAAAACCATAGTCGAGGCAGAAGAAGCGTGTTTATTTCCATACCTTACTTGTCTAGTATCATTTTAT
>NC_142930.1:82421570-82436570 GCF_046866305.1 Octopus bimaculoides | reverse complement strand
TCTGTCCCAATCACGGTACCTTGGGCAAATGATAGACGGAAACTGAAAGAAACCCGCCGTGCAATATGACAACCTTTAGGTTCAAACGCATAAAAGAACAAAAGAGAGTATATGTATGTATATATCCTCGTTCTGGTCTAACGACCCTCCGTGTTTGTTTTCGTTCGGTTTCCTTGTATGTCTCCACTGTCCTGTTTTTGTTCCCAACTTTGACCCTCCATAAATCCAAAATTTTCTTTTGCTACTTATGGGAGCAACTGTCTTCGAAGACTCATATTGTCAGTGAATGCTCGAAATGAGGAGTAGATAGACAGCCGATAACTGATGTTACTTGTCCTGTTTTCCATTTGTCTCTCTCGTTGTTTGCGTATTGAATTCATTTGTTTTGTATTTCATGTTGTCTACTATTGGTGACGTCCTGTGCCCATATATGCATATGTATATAGATAGTTAGATAGATAGATAGATAGATAGATAGATAGATAGATAGATAGATAGATAGATAGATAGATAGATATGCATATACATATACCGTATATGTATATATGTGTGTGTGTGTGTGTGTGTGTGTGTGTGTGTGTGTGTGTGTGTGTGTGTGTGTGTCTGCATGTATGTATGTGTCTATATATGTGTGTGTATGTGTTTGTATCTCCGTGACATTAGCGGTTCGGTAGAAAGAGATCGATAGCATAAGTCCCAAACCAGTTTTTAAAAAATAAGTACAAGGACGATTTGTTCAACTAAAAACACCTTCAATTCAAGGCGATGTCCCAGCATGGCCGCTGTCAAAAATCTGAAACAAATAGAAGATAAAATATAAATATAAATATAATAGTCACGAAAAAGCCAAGATGGGACAATAAAAAAAACAGAATACACCTCGTAGATCCCTTATACCCTTAAATAAGTGACTCTAACTGAAGCACTATTTATTTTATTCATTTTTGATAATCTCTTCTCTTCCCCTCCATCTTTGCTTCTCTTTGTTTTGCTTTATTTTTTCCTCTTTATACTTTGTAAACACGATGTGCCACAGAATATCGAGATCGGTAATGATCAACTAAGTTTTCTTTTTTTATATATAATTCTATATATTGTTTTTTATCTATATATTGATTTTAAAGAAGGACAAAAATCCCTGAAATCTTTTCCCTCCTTTTTTCTGTTTGATTTCGTTTTTCGTTTTTTTTTAACCCGTCCCCTCACCAAAGGAGAATTTATTTGTTTTTGCTTGTTTGTTTGCTTTGTATTATTTTTATTTCTGTTTTATTTCAAGACTTGTTTTTTCGTTCTGTTTTTTTTTTTTGTTTTGTTTTGTTTTGTTTGTTTCTCACCGTTCCTTAAGCTATTTCTGCCATCTCTCTACCCATTATTATTTTGAGATTTTTATATGTCACAACGCTGTCACTCTAACAATCTTTTTATTTGTTTTTCCTACTTTTTTTCTTTCTTTTCTTTTACGTTAGAATAATCAAGAAAGTATTTCGAGATCAAATTTTGGTTTCTGCTTAAGCAACAGAACCAGAAGACAAGAAGAGTCAGAAGAAAAAGAGGTTCGGAGACATTCGAACTTAAAGATTCAAAGCAATTTTCAGAGCGATTGTGTTGGTGTTGTTGCGGTTGTCATCATCGTCGGCGTCTTGGATGATGTCATTTAGCTTCAGGTCAGTCCTGATCGAGAAAACGAAAAATTACCAAAAGGCGTTACACTTTTAATGTTTGTCGAGGACTACATTTACTGTGTCATTCTTCTTTTTTTCTTTCTCTTTTTTTTTTTACATCGTTAGGATTGTAATTTGAGTAAGATCTAACTGCTATTTTTAGCATGTTGAATTCCCATTGGCATGATTATGATTATGTAGCTACAAGAAGTGAACGTGTTTCAGTTATAATTAGTTGCTGACTCCTTATCTTGAGTGTAACTTATTGATATTATAGCAAAGTGCCGCACACATATTGCACTAAGATACTGGCATTGGAACTCCGTCGGTTACGACAACGAGGGTCTCAGTTGATCCGATCAACGGAACAGCCTGCTCGTAAAATTAACGTGCATGTGGCTGATAACTCCACAGACACATCTACCCATAACGTAGTTCTCAGGGAGATTCCGCATGACACATGGTGTGACAAGGCTGGCCCTTTGAAATAGAAGTACTATTCATGTTTGCCTGCTGAATGAACTGAAGCAACGTGAAATAAAGTGTCTTGCTCAAAGACAAAACGCGTCGCCGGGAATTGAACTGACGGCCTTACGATCGTGAGCCAAATACACTAACGACGCTCCACAAAGCTCAGCTGCAACCGACGTTAAATTGAAGTGATATTTACATATCTGAAACCGTCCTGTTGCTGTACATACACTAACAAACTACATATTAATTAAAGGTCAGCTGGTAACTTTCTACAAAGCTCAAATGCAACTGACATTACAATGGAGTGCTGCTCACATATCTGGGACTGCGTTACATACTCTTATATCTAAACTGCATCCTGATGAAGTCTAGAAAAGATTCATCCAATAAAATTAACGAAGCTTCAATCAACAACGAAATATGAACACAAACCTCGCAGAATTGTTGTCTGTCTTTACAACTTCACTTGATCAAATCATAGTAGGTACGTGTATACGTGTGTGTGTGTGTGTGTGTGTGTGTGTGTGTGTGTGTGTGTGTGTGTGTGTGTGCGTGCATGCGGTTGGGCGGGCGCGCGCATGCGTATGTGGGTATTTTGTAGAATACTTTTAAAATTGTCTGCTTATATCTGTCGTGGATATGTAAATAAACTTTTGTGACGTATCTTACAACAAACAGAAATACGAAGCCCATCTTAAATAGTGAAAGTTCATACCTAAAATTTCATTCTCGTTATCGTGTACCATACTTTTGTCAGAGCCCTAGCTACACCATTCTCTCAATTGCGATAGATTGGAAGTGATTATCTTGGAGGCAAGAAATACCATGAAACGCAACCCACTGTTTGAAAAAGAGAAAGAGAGATAGTAAACATTTTCAGTACATAACTGACACTTTATTTTATCATCGCTGGAAAGATGAAACATAAAGCTGACCTCAGCAGGATTTGAACTCAGAAGTTTCAAGAGTAAGAATGAATATCCCCCAAGACATTTGCATGACACTCTAACGACCCTGCCAACCAGAATAATGAACCAAATAAAATTAGCACCTCTGTCCTATCTATTTCTTCTGCTTAACATTATTTTGATACTAGAAAGGCGGCGAGCTGGCAGAATCGTCAGCACTCCGGGCAAAATGCTTAGCTGCATTTCGTCCGTCTTCATGTTCTGAGTTCTTTCGATGTCGATTTTCCCTTTCATCCCTTTTCGGGGTCAATAAAATAAATACCGGTTGAGTACTGGGGTCGATGTAATCGGCATACACCCGCCTCCGAAGTCACTAACTTTGTGCAAAAATTTGAAACCATTGTTTTGATATGAGATCAGTGGAGTTGTAGAATCAGTAGAGCGAATTACAAATTACCCGGTGCAATTTAGTTACAGCCCGCTACGTTTTGTGGGTTCAAACGTGCCAAAGTTAAATTTGACTTTCATCCTTCTGGAGACAATGATATAAAATACTAATTATGTGTGGGGGTTGCTGTAATTGATCGCATTTCTCTGAAAATTCAGACGTTGTGTCTCTGTTAAAAATCAGTATTTTGTTGGATGGTGGATTGACCGAATCGGTAATGAGAGGACAAAATACCACGCATCGTCTAACAAGGTAAGAGTCGCAGTAAATAGTTGTTGGTTCACAAGAGACTCCTACACCATTTCGGCAGTTTTTTTCGATCTGTAGAGTGTTCACGTAGCTTCCCTACCTTGGAAAAAGTCTTCCATGTGGCTTTGCCGATTTAGTTGCCTACGACTCGACTATGCGACAGATAGTTCTGGTAGTTCCATTCTTACGTTAAAAGTTATCTACAGTATCATATGAAATCATGTAATAACATGTATTAGACATCAGTGCATCCTTAAATACAGATGCTATCACTCGGAAACAACACCAAAGAGATACATGCAGTATACAATGTAATAAAATAACTTAACGTAAGCCTCCCAGGTCTCAAAACTAGAGAAAATAAAAACCCCAAAACCTACACAACAGAATCAGACATTTAGACCTGAGCATGTGGCGTAATGTGAACAATATTTTCACTGCGCACTAATATTGTCTTCCAAAAGCTCTAAAATATACGTGAATTATACACTTTCCACTCCTCAGGGAAAATTGATAATCTTAACGCATGAACTCAAGACAGGAAAGGTTACTGAAAAACAGTGTTAGCTTTCAGGAACTGCAAATGTATACCTAAAGATAAAAGAAGATCTTAAATTATAATGGTCCGAGGAAGATCTTAAATTATAATGGTCTAACATCTTAAGTGAAAATGGATTTCAATCGTAATGCATCATGTCTAAGCGGAATCAGGTACAGAAATGTAGCAACGTCAACAGTAAAGCACGCTACAGCCCCCGAAATTGTTTACTAAACCGATGAGAAAGCTGCATAAACCACCAGAAATAGTATTTCAAGTTTTCTAGAATAAACTAGTTTCTAGAATAAACTAGTAACGAAATAACCAGTTAGCAACAGTGTAATATTATGTTACAACAGAAGTATATATATGTGTGTGTGTGTGTGTGTGTATATATGTATATATATATATATATATATATATATATATATATATATATATATATATATATATATATATATATATATATATATATATATATATATATATATATATATATATATATATATATATATATATATATATATATATATATATATATATATATTATGTACATATATATATTTATATATATAAGGCATGCATTAAATACATATATTACATACTTCATACTTCATTTATGCAAACATCTTAATATTATATATCTATCTGTCGATCGATCAATCTCACTTTTACTTTCTCTTCCCTTCTTTCTCCCTCTGTGTGTGTGTGTGTGTATGTGTGTGTGTCCGTGTGTGTATACCTACATACACGCCTGCATAAATACAATTTATACATTACACAACGTACATAACATACATACATGATTCATGCATACATACCGTACATACCATAACAAAACATAACATCAAGTTGCCTACGATTACACACACACACATACATGCGTAACTTTTCCTTTTAATAAAATAAATAATTTGTCATTTGAAAAAGAATATTCTCATTTCTTTGGGTTAATATCATTAATATTTCCAAATATTTTCTACAAACATCCAAATGATATCTGTGTCGTATTTCCTAGTAATTCCTCATTACCCTTCCTACCCACTGAATAAGGAGGTGAAAACTTAGATTGATTTCATCTGTAACTTATTATTTATTTGCTCGAAATTGCTTCCTAACTTAAGTGTTCATTACTAAATGAAATTTCTTATTTTTGTCCTTCTACAAATGTCCATTACTGAACAAGATTTACGACTTCATTTTGTAATAAAGCTTTATATAGCCGCCATTACATCATCTGGCATTATATCTGTTTTTATAAATCCATTTTCAATTCAACTTCCTCTTGATGCTTACTTTTCCATCCATCTATATATCTGACAGTCTATCTATCCATTATCTATCAATGTATATATATATATATATATATATATATATATATATATATATATATATATATATATATATAATGTGTGTATGCATATGCATATATATATATATATACACATACATACATATGTATATTATATGTGCATATGTATGTCTATATATGTATATATGCATATGCGTTCATTTATCTATTTATTTATGTATCTATTTTTCTCTCTACTCTCTTTATACACACACTATATAGACATATACACAGCAAAGCATACGACGAATATGGATAAGTTGTGTGTATGCCTGTGTTTGCGCGCGCATTTTTGTATTTGAATGTTTGTGTGTCATACAGGTTCCTGTAAGTGCGCGTGTACAGATTTATGTTTGTATAACGGTATCAAAGTTTTTGTTGAAAGAGTCAAAAGCTTTTTGGAAATAACCATCACACACAAATAGAGTGAGTGAATTAAGTGATTGTAAATATGAATTGAGGAGAAACCGCGCTGTTTGTTGACTATCATTTCTAATGTGGTACTTTGCTTACTCTCTCTCCTTTCCTCTTTCTCTCTCGTTCATATATATACATATATACATACATATAATTATATACATGCATACATACATAAATACATGTGTTTGTATGTGTGTTCGTGTTTGTATATTTGTGTGTACATGTATGTGTGTGTGTATGAGACAGAGAAATGAGTAAGTGGTTGAATGAGCGATGAAAGATGAAGTAGCTGAGTTAAAATATGCGTTTAAAGTTTTCTCAGCCGTGTTTAATGATGGCACAAGTCATCTTATTTCCCCTTCTCCCTACACATCGTTTCAGTACGAATAGGTTTGCGTGGTTACTTTTGCTTATTCACTCACCGATGTGTGTATGCGTGTGTGTATGTGTGTGTGTGTGTGTGGGGGGGGGGGGGGGGGGAGGTGAACAATGAGAAGATATCGAAATATATCCAACAGACAGACGATTTGATAAATATCGCGTAAATATTATGTATAAAGAACTATCCAAAAGTCGGTACAGCCAAATGAATGCTAATGGAGTTACTTCGTCACCGATCACAAACAGCCACACGTCACTCGACGAATTTCTCACATATATAACTCCAAACTCACAAATACACTTTTAATCAGGAGCAAACACACTCTCACAGGCTCACTTATAAACTAGTATACAACAGCATTGGTCTGTAATCATATCTGTCACTGAAGATGGATATATTTTTCTATCTTCTCGTCTAGATTTATCCATTAAACGGAATACGAAATCCATCTGTCAATAGAAATGAATTTCATCTTCTTTCCATCTATCAAGAATTTATCAGTCAAAGGAAGATATGAATTGCTCACTGACCATAATAACAACACCAACCAAGAACATCCTTCGTTTACACGGTTTAATTTATGGCGAATATAAGATGAGAAATGATCCGAGCTCTTCTGTAAAGTGAAATCAGTAATAGTCGGATTGTATCTGTAACAAGAGCTTGCCAATGATCTCGTTGGTCCTGCCACATCGATCCTAAGACACTATACGATAATATCACCGCAAGTAAAATGAACATTTTATACGTAAAAATGGTGCTGATTGCTTTTCCCAATGCTTGTAAACGCGAATAGGAAAAGAGAGAAAGCGGAAAAGAGGAGAGCGCAAAGAAAAAAGAGAAGACAGTTGATTTGCTCTCAAACTCTGTTGTTAAACAAGAAACTTAATATTCGGGCGTTTTTCGGTTGGTATGGAAGCTTAAATATGATAAATGCGTTGCAAATGACATTCGAGTAAGATATTAGTTAGTATGCTATAGTTTTCGTGTCACTAAATACAATTGATTTTCTCATCTAATTTCGACACTACCGTGGTAGTTTATGAAGATTTGAATGGTCTGTCAGATATTTTAGTTTAGTTTATTTTATTATTCACTTATGAGATATGCCTGTTTATTTGAACTGTCACGCTTAAAAGTTTGTTGCATTTATTTATATAGACGTTGATGTTGTCACGGTTAAGTTTTCACGGTGATGATAACGAAATCTGTATACTATAGTGTTCGAAGTGTTTAGAAATTATATAAAAGAGCCTTCCATTATAATAAAATATAATGTAAAAACAAAACACTTACGGTAGTCCTGATGACCAGGTTTCTTTCTTCTTTGTTCAGTTTTCTTTCTTAAGACTTATATGTAAATACCAATAGTATTTTTCTCTTCAGCTATATCTCTATTTTCATCATTATCCATTTAGACGCTTATAGTTTTCCTAGCATCATAGTGCAATACATCCTCCATATTTGTGTGTATATATATATATATATATATATATATATATATATATATATATATATATATATATATATATATGTTTATGTGTATTTCTTCTATCTTAATGAATAAAAATTCTTCTGATAGAATAAATGGGTTAATAGAAACCAATGTAGCAAAGAACACAAAATAACTGTGGTTAGCTCCTGTTTTTAAGGCAGGAACTCCTTGAAATTTTGGGTATTTGAGTATATTTAAGAATTTAAGGATTGGAGAAAACGCATGTTATAATTGCATACTTTATTCCTACATATGTTTCAAAGGATTACAACCTGTGTGATCCATAGGGATCTTTGATATTAAAATTGTAACCTTCTCATCAGGAATAAAGTATGCAATTATAAAATGCGTTTTCTCCAATCCTTAAATTCTTAAATATATATATATATATATATATGTATATATATATATATATATATGTATATATATATATATATATATATATATATATATATATATATATATATATATATATAATACAAATGATATGTGAGCATATGCATATATACATATATATATGTACATACCTACATCTACATGTATATATAGATGCATATCCGAGTACAGGACGTCAAAAAACCGTGGACGTCAAAAAACCGTGGACAAAAAAGGATCGGAAACATAAACAAAACACAAAAAAACGAACTTTTTTTACGGACAACAGAATGAACACTATTCTAAACTAGGCGTTTCGAAGATGAGGCAGAACGCGCTCTTAGAATAGCTCTTCACGCAAAGCAAATGAAACCTGCTATGCGGAGGATTCCAAAGTGGCAAACAAAAACCAAGACAGGGAAAACTAAACAGTGAAAACAACGTTGTGGGCCGTTAAGCCGAACGAGATGAGATATTGAACGCTATGATGTGACGAACTTGAGCAGAGAGAGATAGCAGTTCGTCTTGCCTTTATACTGGCCGAATGGAGAAAGGAAGCGGTGACCACAGGTCACGTGTGGTCAACGAGGTGCGGTAGAGAGAGAAAAAGGGAGGAAGTTGAACAAAGGTGAGCGACGAGAGACAGGGAGGAAGAGTAAGAGAGAGAAAGGGAGAAGCAAGGACAACAGAAGGAAGGAGAACGAGAGGGGGAGATAGGTAAGAAGAAAGATAGATAGATAGATAGATAGATAGATAGATAGATAGATAGATAGATAGATAGACAGACAGACAGACAGACAGACAGACAGACAGACAGACAGACAGACAGAGTGCGCGTCAGAAATATAAAGTTAAAACTTACTTGCAAATGGACGCGTCCATTTGCAAGTAAGTTTTAACTTTATATATATATATGAATGGTAACGGTATGAGAGGTAGGATACGAGTGGTGAAGGTATGAGTGATGGCGGTATAAGTAGTGAATGATTTGATTGGTGTATTTTCAGAGTTGATTGTATGAATAGTGTTAGTATGAATAATGGTGGTGTGAGTGATGATGACATGAGTGATGGTAGTATGAGTGATGATGATATGAGTGATGGTAGTATGAGTGATGGTGATGTGAGTGATGGTTGTATCAGTGATGGTGGTATGAGTATTTGTGGTGTGAGTGATGATGGCACATGTGGTGGTAGTATGAGTGATGATGACATGAATGATGGTTGTATCTGTGGAGGTAGTATTAGTATTGGTGGTGTGAGTGATGATGGTTGCATGAGTGATGGTAGCATGGGTAATGGTGGTGTGAGTGATGATGTCAGGAGTGATGGTTATATGAGTGATGTTGATACGAGATGGAGTGGTGAAGGCAATGGTATAAGTGGTGGCTAGTACAAGTAATGACAGCAGCGGAGGTGGTAATGGTGGTATGAGATGCTGCTGCTGATGATGATGATGACGATGATGATGATGATGATTGTTGTTGTTGTTGTGGTAGTGGTGGGGGTGGTGGTGGTGATGGTATGATTTGTAGCAGTACAAGCAGTAGTAGCTATGAAATAGTGCGCTTGTGTCAATAATTATAGTAATAATGGCGGTATTGTTACTATTGTAGATGTTTCAGTTTATGAAATGTGCGTTGGTTGTGGTGATATGAATTATCTCACGGAGTGGTCGTAGGATTGTTGTTATTGTTGCGGTGGGGGTAGTGACGACGTGGCAGTGGTGGTAGTGGTAGTGATGTTGTTGTTGTTGTTGCTGCTGCTGCTGCTGGTGGTGGTGGTGGTGCTTTATAGTTAATCGTGATCGCAATGGTGTTGGTTTAAAATCCACACCAGACAACAGACATGATTCTGAGCCGCCTGCAATAAATCGCCAGTGTTGACAGAGCAATCAGTTGGCCAATTGATCTCACACTGAATAATTTGAACGTTGTCATAGCCATGGCCAAGTTATTGCAACCCCGTAGTGGAAACTACGATGGTGATGGTGATGATGAAGGCGGTGGTTGTGGATGTGCTGCTGTTGTTTATGATGATGATGATGATGATGATGATAAGTGAGGTGGATGGTGATGGTGGGGGTGGTTTTGGTTACTGTTGTTCTTGTGGTGATTTCAACAGTGGTAATTATCATGATGATGAGGAGGGGGAGGAGGAGGAGGATGGTTATGATGATGATGGTGGTAGTGGTGGTAGTGGTGGTGACGATGATGGTGGTGATGATGATGATGATGATGGTGGTGGTGAGAAAGTGATAATGATGATGATGATGATGATGATGATGGTGATCGCAGTTGTGGTGGTGATGGTGGTGATAGCTATGACGTAATGATGATGAAGAGGTGGAGAAGGAGAAACAGAAAAGAGGATGCTGATGATGGTGGTGTTTATCGTTGTTGCGGTGATGATATTGATGATGATGATGATGATGATGATGATGATGATGATGATGGTGATGATGATGATGATGATGATGAGTGGATGCAGGAGGATCGTGATGATTATAGTGGTTGTTGTTTTGGTGGTGCTGTTGATAGTGATGATGATAAGGAGGTGGGAGTGAAAGAGGAGAAGGGGAAGGATAAAATGGTGATGGTGGTGTTGGCGTTGACAGTGTTGGTGATGATAGTGATGATGAGAAGGAAAGGGAAGGAGGAGGAGAAGATGGTGATGATGATCGTACCGGTGGTGGTGGTGGTAGTGATGATGATAATGACGACGACGACGACGACAACGTCAACAATGATGAAAGTTATGATGGTGATGTTGGCGATGAAAGTTGTGATCGCATTGAACATCAACCGCATTAATCTCACTTGTCTCCCAGGACCTAACAAAGGTCATGGGCAAAAGTCTATCTTCAGACTAACACCATCAGAAAAATTAGTGTATGAGGACAACAGCGTAATATATTTCACACACACACACACACACACACACACACACACACACACACACACACACCCATGTATGTATATCATACGTATGCATGTATATTTAAGCATAAAATTAGATAAACGACAAGGGAACATGAAATTATATAATAAATTTCATATACATATGTACATATACATACATACATACATACATACATACACACAGAGACACAGTGACACACATATATGTACATACATATAAATATATATATAAGTATGTATATGTGTACGTGTGTGTGTGTGTGTGTGTGTGTGTGTGTGTGTGTGTGTGTGTGTGTGTGTGTGTGTGTGTGTGTGTGTGTGTATACTTATATGCAAAAGTAATTTAACATTAATCAGAAGAATTACTCAATATTCTGTTTCATTCGGTGGGGGGGTACCTATTTATTTTTACAAAGAGATGATTGATAGTGACTTCGAAGCTCTTGTTATGGTCGTAGTCATTAGACCGTCTAATGACAACAAATAAGCCAAAACTTCGAAGTCACAATCAACTTTTTCCTGATAAAAATTAAGAAGCATAAAATTATACATAATTATAATTATATGAAAGGGAGATAATATGTCTTCCAAACAGGTGCTAGAGGGTTTTTTGGAACCAGGGTTAACTCGATGCTCAACAATCTTGGACTAGCTGCAAAAGACAGAAAAGATGTTGTCGCAAAATTGTCAGAAGCTGCTGAGAAAGTAAGCCGTTACATCTGTTCAAAAGAGAGGAGTGGTGCTGCAAGAACGTGCATTGAGGATGGTAGGGGGATCTGGCCCACAGTCACTACACCTGACTTTTAAAAAATCGTGCTGTCGCGTAGGAGTTTTGTCAACTACATTGGAGGGCGGACCTAGGCAGTCCTGATGTCGTGGTGGGAGGTACTGAAACACTAACACGGCTGCTTCAGCACCTGATTGGGACATCGACTCCTGCATTCGGAGATAGAGTACAGCAGCAACCCCAGCATACAAGTGTTTGCCCTAAAAATGTATCTAGTAATTCATCCAAGATTAGGGCCACGTGCCATACAATTCAGGATCGCAACACATAGATACACTGCAACACAATTTCTTTCCCTCGAGAGGCCCTGCTCTATTTAACATTGTCCCAAAACAAAATAAAGAAGAAAAAGATCCCATCATCTTTAAACGAAATCTGGACAAATTTCTTCAAGGGATACCAGATAAGCCACCGATACCTGGATACAACTCACTCAACAAGAACTCCCTAATTGAATAGGCCATGATACTCCAAAACTTGACTTGAAAAGGATTTAGCAATCTTTGGACAAAGCATACATATCTAAGTTGTCTAAGTTATCGAAGTGAAGGATTTATCAGAAATTACATAAGTATTTTTGTCTCCTTTAAGTAAATTCATATTTTGGTTTTTTTTTTTTTACTCAGGCCTTTCTCTTGTTTTATTTTACTTTATTTTTCCGATCCTTTGTGTGTTTCTTGTTGTTTTGCAGCACTTCTTTCTGATCCGTGTCGAGAGTTTAACATTCGATGCAGCATTAAAAGAAACTAGAAATTGATGTTGAGGTCATATATTTTTTCATAGAAAGAAATGAGATTATATGAGCGTGTGTGTGTGTGTGTGTGTGTGTGTGTGTGTGTGTGTGTGTGTGTGTGTGTGTGTGTGTGTGTGTGTGTGTGTGTGTGTATGTGTGATGTGTCAGGTCATTCTTAGCTACTAGTACCATGTAACCTAATACGACCGGTCACATGGTCCGGCTGTCAGTGACTAAACCGGCAACTCTGCTAAGCCTGCTCGGTAAGGAAGGTGGTTTTCGCTAAACACCCCCAGCAGGATGAAAGAAAATGACAGATGAACTCAGTAGACTCAATGCCGATCCAACAGCTGGGCGTGAGAGACCCTTAGCTTTTGATTAGCTATCTCTCTGGGAGAAAGAAATTCCGAAATAACACCAGCCTCATTCTGAAGCCAGAGATTCTGTTTCTGGACAATTTGGCGTTGTAAATGAGTTTCTTGGCGATGTTGCGCAAGATGTTACTGACTTTAAATTCCAGCATGGACATTACTTCCTATTTTCTGCGAGATTTATTTCCTTTCGATTTAAGATACATTTATCATTTACTCACTTAAGACAGATTTATCTCTCACTCATCTAGATTTATCTCTCTTCCATTTAAGACAAATTTATCTCTCTTCCACTAAAGACAGTTGTATCTCTCTTCCAATGAAGACAGCTTTAACTCTCATTCAAACAGATTTGTTACTCTTTCACTTAAGATACATTTATCTCTCTTCTACTTAAGGCGGGTTTATCTCTCACTCAAAGTATATTTATCTCTCTTCCACTTAAGCCAGTTTTATCTCTCACTCAAATAGATTTATCGCTCTTCTATTTAAGACAGATATATATGTTACTCACCGAGATTTATCCCTCTTCCACTGAAAACAAATTTATCTCCCTTTTAAAACAAATTTATCTTTCACTTCCTTGAAGGCAAATCTATCTCTCACTCACTTAAGATGTATATTGTCTCTCTTCCATTTAAGACAGATTTATTTCGCATTCACTTAAGACAGCTTCATCGCTTTTCCGTTGGCTGAAGCACAGATAGTGTGGATCCTTGTTAATCGATAAATAAATAGCATTACAGGAAAGTTTTCTCAATGAGCTCTGTTATTTATCGGCTCAAATCTGAGTTCAACCGAAGCAGAAGTTATTTTCTGTCTTCTATATCTCCCCTCATGACTGCAACAAATACGTGTATCAAAGTAATTTGATTTCTAAGACAGGCACAATGTCACAAATTCCGAGGGAACAGTATAATTGATAAAATCAATACAAATTTGATCTTTAATGAATGAAAGTTGAACTCGCCGGTATTTGAACTCAAAGCGTAAAACTAAATAACTCAAGGTATATTATTTATCGTTCTACCGATTCCACCATTCCACCATCATACTTTCTGTGTGTATCAACAACATACAGAGGACAATTAAAATCGTTTACAAGCCCCCTTAGAGGACTGGTATTATATTAGCAGAGTCAAGGAAGTTTATTATTATTATTATTATCATTATTATAATTATTATTATTACTACTACTACTACTACTACTACTACTACTACTACTACTACTCTGAAAGACTCTCGGATAGTTTATAATTACCGGTTGTACTTTACTTGAAAGCAGGCAATAACAAATCACCAATGGTTTCAAGTAGTACCTTCTCCTGTGACTCAAAGAGACAATACTCTCCTTCGAATGCGAGCTGTACCCAACAATGTTGTCTTCTGGATCACATCGAGCCTGACAGCAGTTCCAATATTCTTAATATGTTTTCCAAAGCTCTTGGAAACTGCTCCTAATGCTCCAGTTAACACCAGTATCACCATTACTTTCTTCATGCCCTATAACTTACCTATCTCGTACCGCAGTGGCTGGTATTTCCCACTCTTTTCTGTTTCCTTAGAACAGTGCATGTCATCAAAATGACTAGAGTGAAATATACGAAGCCCAGTATACCCATCGTGACTACCCGTCTGATAAGGGTACACCAGGCACATGCACCACTGCCATATGTGGGCGACATGGTGATTTCATATCAAGATAAACAGCGCATAACCTTGCAGGTGGAGCCCAGTTAGAATTTTCTTCGGGTCGAGTAGTCCATCCCGCTCAAAAGGTCCCTGAATAAAGTTTGTTTAAGAATGTTGAACGAAACACCCATGTTTCCAGAGGTGAATTATCCAAACCCTAACGAATTCCTCTCAACACATGGCTATGATGCTCCCC
>NC_142930.1:82411570-82416570 GCF_046866305.1 Octopus bimaculoides | reverse complement strand
TCTGCAGCGCACAATCGTCACTGTGAGGTATTTTCAACCTACCTATGTGTGTGTTGCTCAGTCACTCACACACACACACACACACACATACATATGTACATACATATATGTATGTATGCATGTATTGTTTGAACCGGAAGAAGAACCGGAATAAATGCTATTGAGCATTTTGTCCGATGTGCTAACGATTTTGCTAGCTAACCAAATCATATAAGAATTACGCAATAGAAATAACCAATATGATAAAAACTAGAGACAGTATCAAATATAATAAACTGAAATCACACACAACAGAAATAAGGCAGAGCACCAAACATCTAAACAAGAAAAATGATTTTTTTCCGTCGTTCGATTTGAACTCAGTTGCTCAGTCATTTGAATAATTCGCTGCTAAATTAACGTGGCTGAGCATTCCACTAACACGAGTACTCTTAACGTTATTCTCAAACAGAATCAGCGTAAAACAGTGTATGTCATGAACCCGATGGGTTTTTTTTTTTATACAGTTTTCATTCACCCAGTTTTTCACTCACAGGATATAGGTTATCTCAGATGTCTAAGGAGCGGAAAACTAAAAAACTATGGAACCGACAAAGTTATTCAGGAAATTCTTTAATTAGTATTATTGATTTCTAATTTCTATTTGTACAGTCAAGGATAATATATATTTTTTATTGTTATTATTGGCCGGGCACTCTGTCGGTTGTGACGACGAATGTTCCAGTTGACTCGATGAACGTAACCGCCTGCTCGAGAAATAACGTATAAGTGGCTGAGCACTCCACAGACATGCGCACTCTTAATGTAGTTTTCAGAGAGATTCAGCGTGGCACTTCAGCGTGGCACTTCAGCGTGGCACTTCAGCGTGGCACAGAATATGACAAGGCTGGCCGTTTGAGATATAGGTTATACTCATTTTTGAGTGGTGTGGAGTAATGTGAAATAAAGAATGGTTGTCCAGTATCTTATCGGCCATCAAAAGTCTCATGTCTTTTGACCCCTCAATCCTTTTCAGATATAAAGACCACAAAATAAAACAGAAATAGATAAATAAAAAAGAAAGCCCAAATAGGAAAATCATTAAACTATCCGCATATCATAAAATAAGGCTACGCATTTGTGGAGGTGAGGTGGAATATGAGGGATTCGGTCGATGCCTATACTTGAGCAGCAGTTCTTTTCTTTTTTTTTTTATGCCGATCCCTGAAGAAGTAAAGTCATAATTGATTCCGAAGGCATTTGAACTCGGAACGCAAAGGAACGTTATTAAATACTGCAAAGCATTTTGTCTGTCATCTGTAGACTTGATTCTACCACTCACCGTCCTTCCATACTTTATAGTATAACAGGAAGACAGACAACAGTTGAATACTGGAGAAGAAAGAAAAAATATATATGGTTTTCCAATGGATATGAATGGGAAAAACCATCAGCTAAATTACCATTTTAGATCACTTGAGAGTCAACCAACATCAACCGACAATTATTTCGTGTTTCAGTCACTGAGATATATTATTCATTATTGACTTATCTATTTTTATTAATCAACTTTTCGTAATTGATGTAAAACTTAAATAAAACCCAGCGCGGCTGATCTGATTGCTGTTTCCGGTTTATACAAAAAATATGAATGCTGCCAATTGCATTTCAATTTCCCATCTATTAATGATTACATATTAGCTTCCGGATATTCAACGGATGTCAATATTCAGACGTCAGTAATCTTTCTTTTTTTTCTCTCTTTTTTCTTTCTGTTGGAAAGTTCTCTAATGGAGGGTCGAGGTTTAATAAGAAAAAAACACGCGCTATTTACATCCTGTCAAACATTCGGAATCAGTTCTTTTTGTTGCAAATTGCATTAATTTTTCGGATAGGCGATGTAATTTGATGCTTTCGGTGAACAGAATTTGCGGCTATTTTTCCGCCATCTTTCATGTTCTTATTTTCCCATGCCGTTGTCCTAGTAACCGAGCTTGCTATACACAATGTGAACCTGAGAATATTGTATGAGTTTCCTATCGGTATGAACACACAGATCGTTTTGTTTATTTGCATCGGCAATAGTGGGAAATAATGACATGAAAATAATTAATAGAAAGAAGGCTAAATAGAGAAGGAAAAAAGATAATTTATGACAAAAAGTAGACACAACTAGTAAATAAAAATAAACAACCAAGAAATTGAATAATAGAAATTGGGAAGAAGAACGCAAATTTTAATGAAAATTGTGAAATAAAGTTGAAAATTCCTATTTATAGTTAGAATGTTTGGATTACACTATTATATATATTTTCTATTTATTTGAAGCTGACTGTAAATGCAGATACGAAGGACATATGAAACTGAATCAAAAGAGGATATTTTGATTATGTTTTGCATAACCATTGTTGAATGCATCTGCTTTTTAACTTAGCTTACAAAAATGTATTTTGCGTTCAATACAAGACTAGTCCCCGAAAAAACAATATTCTATTTACTTTTTAACACTAGTATAATAAGAAAAAAATAACAATGCCTAAGATAATAATCATTTCTGGTTTAAGCATAATGCTAACAAGTCTAAGGATAAGGGATTCACCGACACCATTAACCTCAGTACCTAACTGATACTTCATTTTATCGACCCGGAAAGATGGAAAGTTGACCTCGGCGGGACTTGAATTTTAAATGCAAAGAGCCGGAAGAAGTATCACATTTTTTTACCGACGCTCTAATGATTCTGTCAGCTCGCCTGTTTCTAAAACAAAGACAGGGCCTAAAATTTTGAGGCAGAGCAACAGTCGGCAACATCGATCCAGTACTTGACCGGTACTTTATTTTATTGATCCCCGAAAGGATCGTAAGTAAAGTTGACTTTGGTTGAATTTGAACTCAAAACATAAAGAACCAGAAAAATGCGGCTAAACATTTTGTCCAAGCTTTAAAATTTTTGCCAACCTCAAAGAATCGCACATACATTATAGCAAACCTTAAGGCGGCGTGCTGGAAGAATCGTTAGCACGCCGGGTGAAATGTTTCGCGGTATTTCATCTGCCGCTATGCTCTGAGCTCAAATTCCGTCGAGGTCGACTTTGCCTTTCACCCTATGGGGGTCGATAAATTAAGTACTAGTTGCTTACTGGGGTCGATCTAATCGTCTGGGCCTCCTCTCCCAAAATTTCAGGCCTTGTGCCTATGATAGAAAGGATTATAGTAAACTTTATAAACAAATGCATAACAATGGAATAGGCCATAGGAAAATGAGGAGGGTGAGAGAAGTTTATATAATGAACGGATTACGATTCAATAAAAACATGAAATAGATATAAAACAATACAGAACACAATAATTAAAGCAATATTTAATATTATATCATTTTTGGTAGCAGCATTTTTTGAGGTTCGGGGTAAGTCGATGACACCGACCTCAGTGTTCAAATGGTATTTATTTTACCGACCTTGAAAGGATGACAGGAAAAGTTGACGGGATTTGAACTCAGAACGTAACGACGAAAGAAATGCTGCTCAGTACTTTGTCCGGTGCGGTAACGATTCTGCCAGCTCGCTGTCTTATCGTCTAATGTAACGTTATAATATATAACATGAAAATATTTAGAGTCATCATATAAGCACAAGATTGGAAATCTGCTAGCTTTGTTGGGTTATAGCAACGCTTGGACCTACCCTTCAGTTATGATTCGTAGTGAGTTCTAGAACATCATCCATGGATACATTCATAATATTTAAGGTGAGGCGGAGGAAAGGTTGAACGTGTTTGGGTTGAAGTTGTTTTATATGTTAGTAGTAAGACGGTGACTACTTTAGTAACAACATATCATGTACGTTTGAACATGTCTTTACCTTTTAAGTCACCTCTAACAAGTAACATGTTTTTGAAGCCTGCATTATGTCGCTTCGATTAATCTATCCATTATATCATTATGAATAATCCTCGCGAGTATGAACTCCAACCCCAAACGTTTTGAGTAGGGGTGATCACTTCACATCATTTTGATAACATCATTTTTGCTTTGTTTTATTTTTTTTTGTTTTTTTCCTCTCGGCTTTTTACTTAATGCTTTTTCCGGCAGTTCGCTTATCTTATTCTTCTTCCATTTCCCATCCGTCAAAAAGCGATGGGACAGTGCTGCTGGGAGGGGATTCGTAATCGTCCTCTTTTCAGATAGAGGGTGGTGCGGATTTTCCGTCTTCTCTTGGAGCTACAACCAGTGTTGCGTGTGATGATACAACTGGAAACTCATCCTCGACTTCGGAGCAGTGACCGATAACACACTGGAGACTGGAATCTGTTGTTCTCCACCGCTTTCGTTTTTCCTTCGTTTCTTCAGCGCTTCTAGGTAAAAGTCTCGCAAGTGGCGCTGAGCGTTTTCCGTTACGCTTACGATTCTGCCAATTCGTCACATTATGTAACATTGATTTCAAATTTTGCCTCAAGGCCAGCAAGTTCGGGAGAGAGGTTAAGTCGATTACATCAAACCCAGTGCTCAAATGGTACTTATTCTATCGACGCTGGAAGGATGAAAAGGAAAATCGACCCCGGTGACATTCGAAATTAAAACATAAAGTGGGAAGAAACTGGGCTATTTTTGCTGCATCATCAATTTTATGCCCTTCATTTCTATATTCTCATCAGAGCATAACTCTGGAATGTCGCTATATTTCTGAAGGGCCATAAGGACCGACCGCTTTTACAACTTTCTTGTTCTCTGGTATCGTTAACTTTGAGAGACATGCTGTTTTAAACATCACCATCTAGTCTTTGGGAACTTTTAGTGCAGTTCACTCTGTAACAAGGATTTGAATCCGATCCTCAATTCCTTGATAGTCGACAGTAAATATTATCTCATATGTATGTCTTTGGGTTTACACAACTTCCAACCGACGCTTTTTATTCATTTCTAGTGACTTAGTGGTTAGTGGTTCGACAAGTACCAAACTTTTTAAAAATGCGTTGGTATATTATGATCGACTAAACAAGAAAGAAAAGATAATGATGATGAT
>NC_142930.1:82396570-82401570 GCF_046866305.1 Octopus bimaculoides | reverse complement strand
TTGCTCCACTTCTGGAAAACTCAAAATTTGAAGAATTCGTCAGAGCGTAGTTGATTTTTTTACTATTATTTCCAGGAGATCAAATGATAACGTAAACTCATAGAGGGTCCTTCATTGGGTCTTAAGGTTTCAATTTGTTGCTGTTACTACAGTAATCGTTGTTATTGTTGAAGGCTGTAATCTGGATGAATTGCAAAAGCGTCAGACAAAATGCTTAACGGCATTCATTCTGGCTCTTTATTGTCTCGGAGATACTTATGGTAGTTGAAATGACATTAGCGTCTATTTCTAATTTCGGTACGTGGCGAAGCAATTAGCTGACCTCTGACTATAATTATGTATATAATTACAGAATATTATATATATATATATATATATATATATATATATATATATATATATATATATATATATATATATATATATATATATATATATATATATATATATATATTATTTACATTATCATTTGATTGAACGCCACGCATCCATTTCCAAGTAAGTTTATATATATATATATATACAAATATATATAAGTAGGCACAGGCGTGGCTGTGTGGTAAGAAGCATATTCCCCAGCCTCGTGGTTCAATCTTCAGTCCCACTGCATGCCACCTTGCACGAGTGTCTTCAGCTATAGCCTCGGGACGACCAAAGCCTTCTGAGTGGATTTGGCGGGCGGAAACTGAAAGAAGCTGTCGTATATAATACACAAACACACACACAAACACACACACACACACATACACACACACATACACACACACACACACACACTCACACACACACACACACACACACACACATATATATATATATATGTATGTATGTATGTATGTATATACATCTGTGTGTGTCTTTCGTGTCTGTGTTTGTCCCACCACCACCGCTTGACAACCGTTGTTGTTGTGTTTGCGTCTCCGTAAGTTAGCGGTTTGGCTACATAGATCGATCGTATAAGCACCAGACTTTTAAAAAAAGTACTGGAGCCGATTAATTCGACTGAAAAGGCGGTGCTCCTGTATGGCCGCATTCAAATATCTGAAACAAGTAAAGAAGAAAAATACACACACACACACACACACACACACACACACACACACACACACACACACACACTTATACAAACAGTAAAGCAAAGGAGAAATCTGAAAGTGGCAAAGAACGGAAGACGTTAAAGTAAAAAATTGGCTCCTTATTGCAGTTGTTATAGTTGTTGATGCGCCGCGTAGAATGAATGACTGGTTAAATAAACAAACAAAATAAATAAGTAAACAAACAAACAAGAAGAGTTGCTTACTTCATTAACTTCCGTGTCATTGTGGGCGTGAACAGGTCACGTGTCATGTCACATGGCTGACAGATGGACGTAAAATACTTTGCACCTACAGAGGAGAAATAAAACACTAAAATGAAAAAAAAGATGGAGATTGGAAAGCAAACGTAGATGACAGCTATATGAAGGAGATGATAATGATGAGATTGATGATGATGACGACTACGACGGCGGCGGTGGCGATGATGATGATGATGATGCAGATGATGATGACGACGATGATTTTGGTGGTGGTGTTGGTGGTGGTAATCAGAGGACTACGACAATGACGACAACGACGATGACAATAACCATGGTAGGGGAATGTGCTTGAGTTTGGTGGAGTTAAGTTTGGGAAGACAGAAATAAACAATGATGACTGGATAAGGACTATAAAGATTTCTTACAGAAGCCGATGATGATGATGATGATGATGATGATGATGATGATGATGATGATGATGATGATGATATTGATGGGCAGTATAATAATAGAGCAATGCCAACGTCTCTCAGAGGAAAATACCGCTGAGGTCATATATGTCTTTCATCTTTTCGGGGGTCACAAAATGAAGTAACAGTCCTGACGAAATTGTTAAAGCCTTGGACAATTGCTGGGCAATGTTTGCTCCATCTCTTTTATGTTCTGAATCACTCAGTAGGTGTGATGAACTTGTCTGTGTGTAACTAACTTGATGAGTATCTTGTAAAAAAAAAAAATAATCCAAATCCAGCAGTAATGGATGATTTTATTCTCCCATTAAGATCCCGGCGCTTCTCAACGAAGTTGCCAGGAAACCAAATACTGCACTCAACGTTTCTGCCATATTAACAACCAGTTACTGGATCGTTATAAAAATATAAAAGTATCGTTTTATTTCTCAAACAATCTCGTAGTGTGTTACGTAGCTTGTGGATCCCAAATCCGTAACTTTGGTATCGATTACGGGTTGTCGCTGTTACACTCGTTGTTATTGTTTAGTTCCGAGTTTAGCACTAAAAGATTAGACCAATGATCAAAATATATCGAACTGTGATGATTATACGCACAGTAAATAATATATATATAATATATATATATTAGCAGTTCGGCAACAGAGACCAATAGAATAAGTACCAAACTTTAAAAAATAAGTACTGAAGTGGATTCATTCGACTAAAATAATTCAAGGTGGTGCCCCAGTATGGCAAGAGTCTCATGACTGAACCAAGTAAAGAAAAAAGATAGAAGATATTTTGAGCGAAAGTCCGTCAGACTTACTATAATCTTAAGCTGTAACACTTAATCTGTTGCTTGATTTAAAACCATTACTTGTCAATTGGATGCTTTTAACAGAGTCCCTTCTGTCACGAATATTTCAATTAGGTCCCAGACCTGTGGTTAACTATCTATGTCAGTGGTTCTCAACCGAGATCCATATGGCCCCCGAAGGTCCATATAAGATTTTGGGGTTTCACGCAACTAAATAGTAAATCGGAATCTGCAATAGTATTTTAAGGGCCCCTGAAAAAAGTTTGCTTTAGATGCGTATGTATCAAGAAACAGCTAGGTTTCTTTCTCTAACATTTTACACAGTTCAACCTACACAACTGGATGAGTGAATAACAAAATAGGTATTTTGAAAGAAGCTTCTATAAAACTAGTTTTAAACATTGAACGCCTATAGGGGGGTCCACCGGAATAAAACAGAAACAAAGGGGTCCATGGATAGAAAATAGTTGAGGACCCCTGATCTATGTGCTATGGCTTCTTGTTTCCCCGCCACCATTAATCTCGAAGGCCTTGAGAATAAAAAGTATATGGGGAAAAGGTCTTTCTCCTGTGAGTAAGCAATAAAAAAAATTTCACGGTCCATGCTAGCTCACAACTTTTCGGAGAAATAATATAAAGGCTGATTATGAAATCAGCAAACAGAAACTTCACCATCTGTACCCATGAAAAGACAAGAGAAACTAACAAAAGAAACCAGAAAGAGCCTTTGTCACATGCAGAACATGATTACTAAATGAAATGGCTATGTTTAATAAAATGCTCTGATGCTTACTTCCGTTGCTTTTGTTGTTGATTCTGTTTCTGAGAGATTTTATTTCAGTTTAACTCTATTATTAGCCATGAATTATCTCTGCAAATTATCATAAAAATTATTAATTAGGGCAATAATAGTTGTTTAAATTAAGAGACAATTAGTCACTAGAAAACAACGTGCTGCTCGTAGTATAGACTAAACTATACAACACACATGTTAAATAAACCGACGTTGCACCGAAAGTATCACTCTCTCCTTCGTCATCCTTATTGTGTTTTAAACTCCCCAGCTATTCTCTAAACCTTTTTATCCAGTGATACCTCACTAAAACTCTTATCCTCTGAAACTGTCTACACTCAACATATATATAACCTTATGTGAGTAAATATAATACATAAAGACTTCGTTTTCCAGGTCTCTTTAGCATCCTTGGTTGGATTATTTATACATCTACATACATCAATCATTCTTTTACGATCCCCATTTTACAAGTTTCTTTCAAGATATCTATTCTCCTTGCCTCGTTTACTTTTTGTATGTATGTATGAGTTGAGGCATGCATGCATATTATGTGTCTATCTATATCTATATATATGGGTGTGTATGTAAGATTATATATATATATATATATATATATATATATATATATATATATATATACACACACACACACATTCACACACATACATCACATGCATACATTAGTGACAATCTGGATTAGCTAGCGTTTGAAGAAAAAGAAATCAACCAATTCGCATGTTACCAATACAATTTGTAAGTAGTGGTAGTGGTAGTAGTAGTAGTAGTAGTAGTAGTAGTAGTAGTAGTAGTAGTAGTAGTAGTGGTAGGGGTGGGATTGCGCTGTAACAGCGCATTGCCGCATCCACCATTTTTGTTGACGATTCCCTACTCCCGGCGGATGACATCTCTACACCACACAGGCGACAATTCTCCAACCCATTAGTCTGTCTGGGTAATCATTACTGATGAGGGTTTTACTAGCTCGAAATACAAATCCTATCTCATCCGCTTTTAGTCACCTCTTTACGACTAGCAGAGGAATCGCTGGGTCTATTCTTCGACATGCCGGTCCCCACACAGTAGTACAATCTGTTAGTGGAACAGTAAAAATATGCGAGACTTTTCTCAAGTTTAAAATGTGAATTTGTTTTTGTTGTCTACATTCCGATGATGGAGTTTGACATCTTTGTTAGAAATCAGCTCCTTCTTTTAAAGGATGATTTCAATCAATGATAAACAGAAGAGAACATATTTTCACATACACGCGTACATTGTTGTTGTTGTTGACACTCCGTCGCTTACGACGTCGAGGGTTCCAGTTGATCCGATCAACGGAACAGCCTGCTCGTGAAATTAACGTGCTAGTGGCTGAGCACTCCACAGACACGTGTACCCTTAACGTAGTCCTCGGGGAGAGTCAGCGTGACACAGAGTGTGATAAGGCTGATCCTTTGAATTACAGGCACAACAGAAACAGGAAGAGTGAGAGAGAGTTGTGGTGAAAGAGTACAGCAGGGTTCGCCACCATCCCCTGTCGGAGCCTCGTGGAGCTTTAGGTGTTTTCGCTCAATAAACACTCACAACGCCCGGTCTGGGAATCGAAACCGCGATCCTATGACCGCGAGTCCGCTGCCCTAA
>NC_142930.1:82386570-82389070 GCF_046866305.1 Octopus bimaculoides | reverse complement strand
CACAAAGACATCAGATATAAGTTTTATACGATGAGGAAAGGTCAATTTGTCAGAAAAAGCAGAAGAAAATCACTACATCAGATCTAAAAGATTCATAAACAAACTGAAAAATCCAGCAGAAGAAGATTTGATCTGGTTTTTCTCAAACGAGAAAAACTTCGACCAAGATCAAAAAGTTAACAGAAGAAATGACAGATGGTTATGTGCAGACAAAATTTCCTGCAACTGTTATGGTTTTAGGGGTTGTCAGCAATGAAGGACATGTGATGCCTCTTTACTTCTTTTCACAAGGCCTTAGAGTCAACTCTGCTGCCTACATTGAGGTCCTGGAAATGATAGTCAAGTCCTGAATAGACAGTGTATGCAATGGAAGGCCATATGTGTTTCAGTAAGACACATCACACATGGCTCTAGTAACACAAGAATGAATGGTTGAAAATTTTCATGATCACATAACCCCTAACATTTGGTCTCCTAATTCCCCAGATCTCAATCCATTGGATTATTACATGTGGAGAGTTGTTGAGAGAGAGGTCAATGAACACGCCCATAACACCAATGATTCTTTGAAAGCTGCCATAGTCAGAGTAATGTCCAAAATGAACCAGGACCACTTGATTCGAGCATGTAGTTGATTTAGATCTCATATAGAAGCAGTTGTTGAAGGTGGATTTATTGAATAACATTATAGAAAAGAAGGCTTATTTTTATCCTCATAGCATTTTTTTGATAAATAAAGTTGTAATCTGTTACTATATATCTGTTGCTGTTTTTTTATAAACATAAATCTGTCCTCAAATATCTTACATGTCCTGTACATATGTAAGATCCTAGAGGGCCCCGCTCCCAACTATGTACCCTTCTCCCTTTGTTTTCTCTAGTTTGTAGATCTTGAAACCAACACTTAGCTTTAAGTTTACACTCACTAACTGTATAATTTTTGGTTGCTTTCAGTAGTAGAAGTATCTACCCCATGGTACCTTTGTTTCGTTTCGATTCTAGATGGACCTACAATTACAAGAATCACGTGTCATGACTTCTGTACACTGCATAGCGCCTCTGACAAAACGCGAACCAATACTTTATTGAAATATTAAGCAATATTTTATTGAAACAACCAGCAACAATATTTCTGTTGGTCCTGTCAAGTTGCCAGAAGGTGATAGGTCTTCGCTCCTCTGCTTGCAATATATCGGATGCAGGTTGCATCGTTAACCTGCTAGAGAAAATGTTCTCTTGGGTTTAAAGCATCGCAGTAACGTCCGTTCGTACGGAACAGTAATGTTGAAGTGGCTACAAACATTACTTGCTTTCATCTCTTACAGAGATTTTATAACTAGCTGCTTTTCATGCACATAGTTTGGGAATAAGAGTTAGGGTCCCAACTGGATCTATAGACTCCGCGTTGTCATAGGAATAAAATGTTTGACAAGTTTAACAAAATAAAAGAGCAAAAGCAATATGGTAAAACGATTGTAGGGACTGACGATTTGTCTGCAAATGTTATTATTGGAGCCCACTTAAACAGGCAAGTTATTGTTGATCCCAAGTCGGCACTAATTGAGCAACTCTGTGGTCATAGGAATTCCATCCATGACCATCTGATATGTGTCTTGGGCATTGCATATCCAGGAGTACATTAACTAATGTGCCTATTCCTTTTGAAGACGCTAGGGTGCCATATAAAGGAGCTTTGGTTATTGTTCATGTCAAGACAATTAGCTACGTACAGGTACAGTTTTTGTTCACAGGAACGAGATTCACTATTGATAGAGTCATATAAAATTGAGTATTATGAGAAAGAAATAATGTGAATGCGTTATTTATGAACAGATGTATTTTTCAAGAGAAGAAAATTGTATTTATCAAATGAAGAGAGATGTATTTACAAGAGGAACAGAAATGTAGTTATCAAGGGGGTGGAAATATATTTATCATGAAAAAAGAAACATATTGAACAAGTAAACAAAAATGTATTCATATATACTAAAAGTAAAATCCAAAAGTCAGCTATCGAGAGATCAGATAATTCGTTATCATAGGAACAGAAATCTATTGACCAAGAGAACATAAATGTATTTATTAAGAAAAGAGAAGTGTATATATTAGGGAGACAGAAGCACAGGCGTCAAAGGAGCAGAAATTCGTTTATCATGAGAACTGAAATGTTTAATAAAGTGCATAGAAATGCATTTATCAAGGTAACAGAAATGTATTTATCAAAACTACACAAATATATGTATCAAGGGTGCAAAAATGCAATTTATCAAACGAACAGAAATATCTATGCCGGGATCTGAAATGTATTCATCATGAGAATCGATTGGACAAAAATGTTTATTTATCAAAGGAACAGAACTTTCTGCTGGAGTTAAAACAGAAGTCTTTATGGTGTGCTTTGAGTAAAATTTCGTCTATTTAATAATCAAATTTCCATGGAGTCCTGATAGTTGATGTCACTAGACGATGATCTTCCGTCTTAAGAACAATGTCGTGTTTG
>NC_142930.1:82356570-82381570 GCF_046866305.1 Octopus bimaculoides | reverse complement strand
ACATCAACAAGAAAACAAAAAAAGGCAAATTAAAGGGATTAGACAATGAAAGATAGGGGGTGTCAGGCAAGCCCCCACCAAGACGGGCTGGATGCTGAATACGGCGACCGGAAATTTAACCTCACTACAGCTCACATATGTCACGTCCGACCGGGACCGATCGATCTCAGGTTCAAGGAGCTTTATGGTTGGGATGATCTGTTGAACATTCCCAACTTGCGACTCGACTGAACCATCCAGGGTCATGTCATCCAACTATATGACATTGAAGGGTGGGTGGACAGAATGGGCAACATCATCGACAGCCAACACGAAAAGGAGCGACGGGACAGTGTCACCTTGCTGGACGCCTGCAGCTTAAGTGACCCTCTTCTCAGCAACCATCAATACTTCTCATCGTTACTCTTATCATTACTCTCATCACATCCACATTATCTCACTCACTTTTACCCAGTGCACTTTTTTCTTTTATCCTTTTATTTGTTTCAGTCATTTGGCTGCGGCCATGCTGGAGCACAGCCTTTAGTCGAACAAATCGACCCAAGTACTTATTCTTTGTAAGCCTAGTACTTATTCTATCGGTCTCTTTTGCCGAACCGCTAATTTACAGGGACGTAAACACACCAACATCGGTTGTCAAGCGATGGTGGAGGGACAAACACAGGCACGCAAATGCATACATACATATATATATATATATATATATATATATATATTCTACTCTAAGCACAAGGCTCGAAATTTGGGGGAGGGAGCCAGTCGATTAGATTGGCCCCAGTACGCAACTGGTACTTAATTTATAGACCCCGAAAGGATGAAAGGCAAAATCGACCTCGGCGGAATTTGAACTCAGAACGCAAAGACAGACAAAATACCGCTAAGCATTTCGCCTGGCGTGCTAACGTTTCTGCCAGCTCGCCGCCTTATACATATATACATATATGAAATGTAACGTGTCTTGAATGGCACAACAATGCTGAGTGGACTTTAATAATTGTTATAGTTTAATTATCCATATAAGAATTTCTTCTTCAGATATCGCTGACTCGATCAATTCCTAGCAATTTCTGAAGAAGGAATTTTATATTCCGAAATATCATTATATCAGACTATGGATAATTAGATTATAACAGTTATTGTAGTCCACTCTGCATTGTTGCGAGGATGACATTCCAAAGGCTGGAGCAGTTTGAATGGGAAACGATTCCCTAACCACCATATTTGCCGGACATCGCCCCATCTGATTATCATTTATTTCGCAGTCTTCAAAATCATTTGAACAGAAAAATATGAACTCTGTAGATGAGATTAGAACAGCACTGGAGGAGTATTTTTTCCTAATGGACAAGTGAATTTTGGAAGAGGGTCTTGCAAGTCTACCAAAGAGATGGAAGGGCATTGTAGAAAATGAAGGAGAGTGTATTTTAGATTAAAAAAGAACTTTGTATATCTTAATTTTGAAAAATAAAAGAAGCATAAAAAAATTGCATTATTTATGGGATGACCCAATATATTGTTTTAGTACCAATGTCATATCGCGGTGGAAAATGGTGCCTTAATGACATTAGGACAGCTGTTGATTATATCTGATACTCGCCACAGAAATGTGGAATAATCGTCACTTGCGGTTCCATCTTGGGATTTTAAAGGCTTCGCATTCTCGTGTGTTTGAGAAAAATTTAGAAGTTACTTCCTGGTCTAGGACTGCGAAACTATACTCTTCAAGACGTGATGTGAGGTAGCGGCAGCGAATTCAGGGAAGGTTATACTTCGTATAAGTATTGTCATCTTTTTCTAGTTCACGGGAAATACGCAAGGCCTGTGGCCTTGTAGTTAGCGTGCTGCATGCACAATCGTGAGATCGTGGGTTCTGTTCTCGGACCGAGTAATGCGTTGCGTTCATGAGCAAAACACTTCATCTGTCTGTTCTGTGATCACTTCGACCTTTGACGTGTGTCAAACCGTGCACCTGTACAAGCAATGTCTATTTAATGAAGAGAGTACAGAACAAACATTTGACCACAATAAACAAATCACCTGTGCAGGTTGTTCATATATATATATATATATATATATATATATATATATATATATACAAATAATAAATGAGTGTATGCATATATACGTACATGTATGTACATACTTACATCTACCTGTATATATAGATGCATGTCTGGGTACAGGACATTGCAAGTGTGTGTGTGTATATATATTATATGTGGGGGTGTGGGTGAATGTATATATACATGTGTGTGTGTCTATGTATGTGCAAGCATGCATGTTTGCATATTCATTTACGTGTAGGTAACATGCACCCCAGAAACAAACAATACAAACGATATATTTGCATGTATTTACATATATGTATATGAAGACACTTTACATGTGGTCGAATATATGGATGTGTACGCGCGCGCACGTGTGTGCATATGTGTGTTTATGTATGTAAATATATATATACATACATCTATATATATATATATATATATATATATATATATACACATACATACTCGGAGACATGCATGTTTGTGTGTGTGCGCGTATGTGTGTGTATGTGAGTATGTGTGCGTATGTGTGTGTGTGTGTGCGCGCGCGTGTGTGTGTGTGTGTGTGTGTGTGTGTGTGTGTGTGTGTGTGTGTGTGTGTGTGTGTGTGTGTACATGCGCGCGTGTTTGTCATATATTTTCATTCACGGGCTTGCACTGGTATGTATGACTGCAGAGCAGTGAGAGAAATAAATAAAGAAACGTATACAAAATAATAAAAGAAAGAAAGAAAGAAAGAAAGAAAGGAAAGAAAGAAAGAAAGAAAGAAAGAAAGAAAGAAAGAAAGAAAGAAAGAAAGAAAGAAAGAAGGAAAGAAAGAAAGAATGAAAGAAAGAAAGAGGAAGAGTAAAAAATAAAAATGAAAACCGTATAATAAAAGAAAAACCAACAAAGAAAAGAAGGAAGTATGTATAGTTGTGACCGGCACAGTAGTAGATTTAATCAAAATCTGTTGATGGTGATATCATGATGGATAGCTTTGTTTCCTAGGAGAGGACATAGATTTAGTATTTGATTATTTAGAGTAAAGCACGACCTACAGTTGCAGCCAAAAAGAGTCCTGCTGAAATCAACCGCCGCTCCTAAAGCAGAGGGTGTGTCATATTTATTATCTGAAAGCTAAACATATTTCAAAGCCTCAGAACAATTTTAAACGTCGCCATAGCGTTTGATAAAAATATTAAAAAGTTTTTATTTATGTTGTACTTAGATCACATTAAATCATATACTATATCATGTTTGGACTGAATAATGCCTTGTATTCGTCAAGATTTATTTTTGTTTACATGTGTGTGTGTGTGTGTGTGTGTGTGTGTGTGTGTGTGTGTGTGTGTGTGTGTGTATTGTTTTGATTAGTTTTGTTTTCTGAATGATCAATGAATCTTTTTTTTTTTCCTTTTCAGCTTTACCTCTAAGAAACATGCCGAAATCTAAAAACTCTTGAAGATTATTATTATTATTATTATTATTATTATTATTATTATTATTATTATTATTATTATTATTACTATTGCGTATTCTAAGACATCCTCCCTTCACGTTCCCACTTCCCGCCATTACCATTTAGGCGGTATATTGAGTAACGGTGTCGTTGACTCAGTAGAAAAACAAAAGAATAGGAATATGTAAGGATACACATATATATGTGTGTGTGTATGTGTGTGTGCATGTGCGTGCGTGTGGATGTATGTATGCATATATACATGTATATATGTATATATGTATGCATTTATATGTATGTATATATGTATGTAAGTTTTTTTTGTTTGCTAGTTTTTTTTTTATGTAGCTTTCATAGCATTTCAGGCACATATCACTTACGGTATGTTAAAGAAAAAACATATGAAATGAAAATTCTGTTTGAGAACATCACTTGATCTTAGCTAACTCAATATTAGAGCCACTCTTAATTTCTCTTGGTTAAAGTGTAATGCACCTTTAAATATTTGCACCTTTAAAAAGGCGGCGAGCTGGCAGAAACGTTAGCTCGCCGGGTGAAATGCTTTGCGATATTTCGTCTGCCGCTACGTTCTGAGTTCAAATTCCGTCGAGGTCGACTTTGCCTTTCGTCCTTCCGGGTACGATAAATTAAGTACCAGTTACGCACTGCGCTCGATGTAATCGACTCATCTCCAAACTGCCGTTGTGGCAAAAATTTGAAATGATTATTATTACTGCGAAAGCGAAGGCGGCGAGCTGGCAGAATCCCTTTGTCTGTCCTTGTTTGTCCCCTCAATGTTTAGCCCCTTGTGGGCAATAAAGAAATAAGAAACGTTAGCACGCCGGGCGAAATGCTTAGGGGTATTTCGTCTGTCCTTATGTTCAAATTCCGCCGAGATCGACTTTGCTTTTCATCCTTTCAGGGTCGATAAATTAAGTACCAGTTGCGTACTTGGGTCTATCTAATCGACTGGCCCCCTCCCCCAAAATTTCGAGCCTTGTGCCTCGAGTAGAAAAGAATATTTGCACCTTCAAAAGACAGAAAATAAGTTGAAAAACAACATTTTCTTCACTACATCTTTCTAATTTACTCATACATGTTATACTTACCTCTTCCCCACCACTATAATTGAAGTCACGAAGTCACGAAATCGAATTCCATTTTGGTGATTGAATTCTTGCTAACATCTACAAATATCGGGCGGTCGGCCACTAAACCGACAACTCGACAGAGCGTGCTCTGTGAGGAGGGTGTTTTTCTTCCTATTTGGCTACCCTACAGGATGAAAACAAGACCTGTCTGAGGGCGGATAAACTTTGAGGTGTCAACAGCGATCCAAATACTATTTCTTTAGATGAAGATATTACCACTTTAGACAGCAGTAATAATAATTATGAATACCCCGAAGACAAAAAATAACAAAGAATGTTTTCATGGGAATAAATCTAGTATAGAAGGAAAAGGGTCTCTTTAGCTTTGACTGGCAACCCCATCTCGATAAAAAATACTGGTAGTTGTGATGCCTCACTAACATAATCCTCTTTATGAGTGACATGCTAAATAAAAATTATCACGACTGCGTTCATGAGACCCAAAGCCCGAGCGAAGGCTTCTTGCAGGGCAAGTGTTCCACTGCACAGCAGGGTGAACCTGACCATTATCCAAATACTGCTACAAAGATTAGGAGAAAATGAACTAAAAAAAACAATGAAGTGTAATAGAATGCTATTACAGAGCCTATCAAAGTTGGATACAACAAAATAATGCATAAAATTTGGACATGCTCCCTATCACAGAGCTAAGACTTCTAAACCAAAAATATTTAGGTTTAGGCAGTGGTTATCCCAGTTGGAACTGGAGGAGATCCACACAATAATGAAAGTGTGTGAACATGACTACGCTGAACACTGAGAACAAAAAGCAGAACAAGAAAAGGGATTAGTAGAGAGACCAATAAATTCCGACAAAAGAAACAGCTGCCCGGGCGAAGGCAAAGTTTAGTTTGTGGAGGAAAAGACTGTTACAGAGACAGAAAGAAGCTTACTACTGCATCTAAATGGGACAGGAAATAGCGAAAGAAAGAGGCTTCCAGCTCTGAGAGGAATCTAAAGAAGAAAACTATATAAAATAGTGAAAAAGTGGATGAACTGTTAAAGAAAATCTACATCGAAAACATAACATACCTAAACAACCTTATATATCTTGCAGCTTCTGCCGCAGTGCAAATTCTTGGGGTTAAAACTTAAAGAAAAACATTGGACAAAGCCCCATGTGAGAACGAAGACTTGGGAACCAAACTGAATAGCTCAAGAGGGATCTTGAACGGATACATGCAATCATAGAAAGAAGAGAGTGAGAAATAGACACAGGAAGGAATTACAAAGGACTGTAGGTAATTAAAGAACTAAGGCTAAAAAAAATTCAAAGCAGCGTCGGATAAAAAAAGAGAAACAGATACTAACAAAGAACAAATTAGTACCAGCTGAATAGTCTTTCCAAGAACCTCGAAAAAACTTAATAAACGATTAAACAATGAAGTGGTACATAAAAAGAATGACATGCCATATGCGGAAGCGGCCAGAAAATTTTAAGTATAAATCTAGAGCAAAAAAGTCCAACATAAAAGCAGACTGGTTGAGGGAGTTTAAAAAAGAAATGGAAATTGGAGTGACACAAGAAAATATACCACTCACAGATAAGAAAGTACAAGAGATGATCAAGAAAGTACAAGAGATGATCAAGAAAGTACAAGAGATGATCAAGAAAGTACAAGAGATGATCAAGAAAGTACCAAACTGGAAAATCCCCGAACTGGATATTGTCTTGGATTTCTGGATCAAAAATCTCCCATGTGTACATTGATATCTACGACCATTTTTACTGACTGTTTAGAAAATGGAAAAACCAACATGGATGACAAAAGGAAGGTAAGTGCTAATACAGACGGACAAAGAAAAGATAGAATAAGTCAACTATTATAGACATTTTACTTGTTTACCATTACTCTGGAAACTATTAATTGGTCTGTGTTGGCAAAAGAGTGTATTGAGATATTAGCCGAATATGTGACTTCAAAATAACAAAAAAGTAATAGGAACACGAACCAGAAGCTGTGATAAAAAATGAGAATAACAAGATTTTGTGGGATTTCCCCATAATGACTGACCATACTACTGAAACAAGAAGACCAGATATGATTATAGAGGACAATATAAGCAGTGTAAGATCATAGATTTTGCAATTTCGTATGATAGCAGAGCCGATACCAAAGAAATTGAAAAAATTGGGAAATATCAGGATCTAGCCAAAGAGCTGAGGAGACTATGGAAGACTAAGACACCAATTATTCCAATGGTAATCGATGCACTTGGCACAACACTCAAAATGCTACCAAGAAGATTGAAAGAGATTGGAACAGAAACCCGCATTTCGACCTACGGAAAAGTACCATCCTATATTCTTCAAGGATCTTAAGGAGGATTCTTGAGATTTGAGGAGGCTTATTGCCACCAAACTTCAAGATAAAATCCCTGCCAAGTAAATTAGCATGTCCTAATAAAATAATAATAATAATAATAATAATAATAATAATAATAATAATAATAATAATAATAATAATAATAATAATAATAATAATAATAACGGTTTCAAATTTTGGAACAAGGCCAGCAGTTTAGAGGGTGGGGGTAAGTCGACCCTAGTTCTCAACTGGTACTTACTTTATCGACCTGTAAAGGATGGAAAGCAAAGTCGACCTCAGAGAACTTTGAAGTCAGAATGTAAAGACGGATGAAGTGCTGCTAAGTAGTTTGTCCGGCGTGCCAATGATTCTGCCAGCTCACCACCTTCTTAATAGTAAGCTTTTCTACTATAGGTACAAGGCCTGAAATTTTAGGGTAAGGGGGCTAGTCGATCACATCGATCCCAGTGCTTAACTGGTGCTTATTTTATTGATCACGAAAAGAAGAGAAGCAAAGGATGAAAGGATGAGAGGCAAAGTCGAACTCGGTTAAACTCAGAAAGAAAAGACGGAGCAAATATTGCTGAGCATTTTGTTTGGCGGGTTAACGATTTTACCCGCTCGCCGGCATAATGATAATGATAATCTTTTCTACTAAAGGCACAAGGCCCGAAATTTGTCTTTTGTAGGGAGGGACTAGTCGATTATATCGATGCCAGTGTTTCACTGGTACTAAATTTATCGACCCTGAAAGGAGGAAAAGCAAAGTCGACCGCAGCGGACATTGAACTCAGAACGTAAAGGACGACATGCCGCTAAGCATTTTGCCCGGTGTATAAACGATTTCGCCAGCTCGCCGCTTTAGATAATAATAATAATAATAATAATAATAATAATAATAATAATAATAATAATAATAATAATAATAATAATAAAAACAAAAAAGCATCATACTCAGTAACAAAACAGGCAAAGGAATATATATGTGAATTCCAAATACAACAAATCCCAGAATTAGACGTACTGGAAACAAGCACAGAAAAAAGCTAAGCGTATGAAAACCCGTACTAAAACTGCTGCCTTAGATATTCTTATTGATACATGGCAAGAAAATCTTCTCAATGACAAATACCCATAGAGAGCTAATATTGCCGATGTTGACAAAGCCCGTACCCATTAATAGTTAGCGTCTTCTGGCTTAAAATCAGAAACAGAAGGTTTATCATAGCAGCCCAAGATCAATGCCTACCTACAAGGAACTACCAAGTCAACATATTAAAGAACGGCAGTAGCCCAACATGTCGTGTATGTAAGCAACAAAATGAAACCATTGATCATGTTGTTTCCATGTGCAGTCTTCTTGCGCCAATAGAGCATCTCAACAAGCATGATAGTGCAGAACAATATATTCACTGGGTAATTTGCAAAAACCTGGACCTGTTCCATACTAAAAGCTAGTGGGAACACAAACCACCTCCAGTGCTTCAAGATGGTCACATCTCACTCCTCTGGAACTTCACCGTTCAAACTGGGAGAAAGATAGATGCGAATAGGCCTGACATTATTTTGAAAGATTTCAGACAAAAATCATGCCTGCTCATTGATATGACTATCCCAGTTGACATAAATGTATCTGTCAAGACCTACCAAAACCTGAGCAAGTATAAAGATCTTGAAATAGAAATTGGCAAAATGTAGATCCTCAAAACTAGAACAATACCTGTTGTCATAGGTGCCCTAGGAATGATAGCAAAAGGGGCTGATTTCTACCTAGCTCAGATATCAGGAAACCTCAAAATGGCATAAATTCAAAAGATAGTGACAATATCCGACGTAAAATATTGTCTAGGTAATCTCAAATTTTAAAACAAACTCATAATTTTCTTGTGTTTTCTTAAACCAAATATATGACACCCAAGGCATAACACCAACATGAACTTCTAACTCGTTGTCTCTTGAGGTCTCTGGGTGAGACTTGGAGCCAACCTGTACAAATACAAAGCAAAAGTCAAACATAGAAGAAGAAGAAGAAGAAGAAGAAGAAGAAGAAGAAGAAGAAGAAGAAGAAGAAGAAGAAGAAGAAGAAGAAGAAGAAGAAGAAGAAGAAGAAGAAGAAGAAGAAGAAGAAGAAGAAGAAGAAGAATCTTTCAACTATATGCACAAATCTGAAATTTTGGGTGTGAGGTTTTCTGATTTCATCGGTCCCAGCGCTTAATTGGTAGTTATTTTACCGACCCCAAAAAGGATGAAAAGGAAAGACGATCTCCGGTAGAATCTGAACGTAATAATAATAATAATAGGCTGAAATGAATGCTAATTGGTATTCCTGAATGAAAACACCATGTAACAGGCATATAGGAATTCAAGGCCGTGATCTCGTATGCAGTTTCGTCTTAATTACTTCCAAAGTGCAAATGAAGTGTAAAACAAATCTTTGAAGAAAGGTGGGTGGCTGAAAGAAAGACATACACCTGTCAGTTAATTGCTGTCATAAACAACAATTAATTGCCTTGTATAAAACCAGATAATAATAACAAGCAAAAGGAAATCTCTCACAAGCAAACATTGTAAGTTATTAAACAAGAAATCTAAAGCTAGACAGACACTAAACTGAAATTATTGCTGTACAACAAATGAGGGTGTAAGCAATATAACAATGTAATGAATGTATGCAAAATAAATAAACTGAAACCAGTAACTCAAAATAAATATTACATAACACAAAACAGTAACACATAAGAGTTAGTGATAAGGAAGATTCAGGTCAAATTATATACTTATATGTAAAGTCTTCGCTAAACTTCTAAATATCTAGGCTTATCTACAACACCTGCAGAACACTACCTTAACACTGTTCTATAGAAATACTTTCATTCCTACTCAGTCCGGACAAATATAAAAGACACCGAACACACATGCAGCCAAACAACAGCAGTGATCGATACATGGCCTACAGCTAATTCTCTTTCAAGCAGCTACCATATCCCTGCATTTAAAGTTGCATTTGAAGTCGAAGTTTAAGCACGAACTCGACCTGAGAGCACTAATTATATGGACCTATTATCGTATTACAAACAATATATTCCCCGCTCTATTGCAGCATAAATAACCATATCTATTCCAAACAATGCTTGGATACGACAGCCAGAGATAATTACTGATAAATAGCAGCTGTTACATGCCGATCTTGTTCACCTTTGTTTGTCTCTGTGTATACATGAACGGATTAAGTAGGAGAGAAAATGCAACATACTCAGACTACTGTATTACAATTCACATGACAAACAGTTGTATGTTGGAATGTACCACTCAACTGCTGGTACTTCACTTCACTTGTGGTACAAAACCATAATAACAGTGCAGTTAACATTTCACTTCACTTACGTCGAGAACGACATGAACGTCACAATCCTACTATTCCTCTTTTTCTAAAGTTACAGAACATTTCTATAAAAGAAATGCAGTAGTTATTAATATTCGATAGAGTTGGCGCAAGTAGTAGAGCCAGGTCAGGTACTTTATAATAACCTAACTCTCGTTTTCAGTGTTGCATCTTGGATCTTGTGTTTAGAAAGTTGCCAAAATTATGCTTCCTTCGAAAACAAGACTCAAGATTTTTTCAAAACACTAACACTTTGACAAGGATTTACTGAAATACGGGCATTCATTGCCACTACTTGACTAAACACTTCGTATCTTTTTGTACAGCTGAGCT
The DNA here is from genome assembly GCF_046866305.1 of Octopus bimaculoides. NCBI lineage: Eukaryota > Metazoa > Mollusca > Cephalopoda > Octopoda > Octopodidae > Octopus > Octopus bimaculoides. The sequence continues at coordinate 82,370,906 of NC_142930.1, read as the reverse complement.
AATTTTCATCTTTCCAATACGATACCTCTGAACTTTCTATGTATTTAAATTTATTCATTGATTAATATATGCACGCTTTCTAAGACAGTAATCTACAACCATACAGTAATCGATTTTCCTCAAATCCATTATACCTAGTAACCTTCCTGATCACCTTTCAGACTTGCCCCTTTATTATTTCCGTCACTTTTATCTTCAAGGGTTCTCTACCCCTTACTCTTTCTTGCTCTCTCTTTCACATCTTTCCTCTTCAACTTTCTCTATCTAGCCATTTTTATTTTCCTGTTTCATATATATTTTATTCAATTTTTAAAAATTTTCCTACAACGTAATAGAAATAACATATTTTCACTTTTCTAACAGTTTTATAACATGGGAGATGAACTTCCAGTTGCAACATATCCTAACTTTCAACTAGCGGACAATTTTTATATATGGCTGCATTGATTTTTCCGGAAACTTTGTTTCCAAAGTCTTCCCGGATTACTGATTTTTCCGAACAAGGGGTGGTCACCTTGATCAATACACTCCAAATCAAACAAATATTAAAGTTACTTAAATACATGTGCCTGTACATTAGTTTTAATCAGTGGTTCTCAACCATCTTTTATTTATGGACCTCTTTGGTTTCTATTTTAGTCGGACGGACCCTCATAACCATTTCATAACCATTTTCTTATTAAATATTATTGGGAATTGTATAAGAAATTCTAAAAATAGTAGTCCTCAATATATATATATATATATATATATATATATATATATACGACAGAGGCTTCTTTCAGTTTCCGTCTACCAAATCCACTCACAAGGCTTTGGTCGGCCCGAGGCTATAGTAGAAGACACTTGCCCAAGATGCCACGCAGTGGGAATGAACCCGGAACCATGTGGTTGGTAAGGCAAGCTACTTACCACACAGCCACTCCTGCGCCTATACGAAATTCTAAAAATATTTTGTGCATTGTAAGAGTATAACCAGTTTATTGCACGTAAATTTTAACACCAAAATATTATATGGAACCCCAAGGGTCACGTGCACCCTCAAGCGCCACATGGATCCTGGTTGAGAGCCACTGCTTTAATGGATGGAAAAGGTTTAAGTCAGTAGTCCTCAACCATTTTTCACCTATGGACCTCTTTAATTCATATTTTACTTTACGGAAGCTCCCTACCCTTAGACATTTGATGTTTAAAAAAAGTTCCATTATATTTTTATAATTAGATATTCTTAGGAATTGTATTAAAAAATTGCTGAAATGCTTTGTGTGTTGTAGAAGTATAACCAATTTCGCCTGTCGCAACGTTCTGAGTTCAAATTCCGTCGAGGTAGACTTTGCCTTTCGTCCTTTCGGGGTCGATTAAATAAGTACCAGTTACGCACTGCGGTCGATGTAATCGACTCATCTCCACCTCTCCAAACTGCCCTTGTGGCAAAAATTTGAAATAATTATTATTACTGCGAAAGCGGAGGCGGCGAGCTGGCAGAATCATTAGCACACCGGGTAAAATTCTGAGCGGTATTTCGCCCATCTTTACGCTCTGAGTTCAAATTCCGCCCTGGTCGACTTTGCTCTTTATACTTCCGGGGTCGATAAATTAAGTACCAGTTGCATACTGGGGTTGATGTGATCGACTTACCCCTCCCTACAAAATTAAGGCCTTGAGCCTATTGTAGAAAGGATTATTACTGGGAAGGTGGCTACCTGGCAGAATCGTTAGCACGCTGGACAAAAAGCTTACGGTATTTCCTCCAAGTGTACATTCTGAATTCAAATGCTACCGAGGTCAATTTTGCCTTTCATCTTTCAGGGTCAGTGAAATAAATACCAGTCGAGTACTGCGGTCTATTTAATAGACCAGCCGCCTCCGTCAAAATTTCAAGCTTTGTACATGTAGTAGAAGGCTGGCAAAATCGTTGGCACGCTGGACTAAATACATTGCGCTCGTCTTTATATTCTGGGTTCAAATTCCATCGAGCTCGACTTTGCCTTTCATCCTTTCGGGGTCGGTAAATTAAATACCAGAGAAACATTGGGGTTAATATAATCGACTAGTCCCCTCCAATCAAATTTCAGGAGTTGTGCCTACAGTAGAAAGGATTATTATTATTATTATTATTATTATTATTGCCTTTGAATAGCTTCTAACACTGGAGATGTACTACAGTGTCAGCTGTTCACTACCAGTGAACTAAGGTAATACCTCTTATTTTTCGAGCACCTTCTGGAGTATTGGAGCAGTTCCAAGCAATGCTGTTTTCTGAAAGTGCACCACCCTTATTGCAGCCTCTATTTGTTCCACGTACTTTTCGAGATTTTTGCTCACTGTTCCCAGGGCTCCGACAATTATTGGTACTACTGCTACCTTTTTCATCGACCACAACTGCTTAACTTCCCAAGCTAACCTCTCATATCCCTCGACTTTTCTTTCTTCCTTATCGCATACCTTGTTGTCAGCTGAGCATGCTTTGTCTATGATCCAGCATAGTTTGTTTTCTTTCTCAATTAAGACTATGTCCGGCTTCCTATTCTCTATCTCATGGTCGCATTGAATCATAAAATCCCATAGGATCTTTGCATTTCTATTTTCGACAATGCCTTCAGGTTTGTGGTCGTACCAATTTTTTGCTCTGTCAAGTCCATACTTGTTACCCCCCGTTCTGTAAGAATGCTTGGTCTTTCTGTCTGGTATGCTTTGAAAGTGTGGAGAGGTAAGAGTTACAAGCATTGACAAACTACAGCACAATTTTCATCTGCTGTTGAATGTTATTAGTGATTCTTCTTCAATTGGGCAGTGAGGTGAGCCGGGGATTTTTCTGCGTAAAGAACGGAAGTGGTGTTGATGAATGAAATGTGGTGGAGTATTAATTAGAATTATTGGTCATCGGTTTTGAAATAGGACAGGGAGTGGGCTCCGTTGTGAACCGTTGCTTATTATTTATTGGGAGAGAGGACTAGTCGATTACATCGACCCCAGTACTTGACTGGTACTTAATTTATTGATCCCGAAAGGATGAAAGGCAAAAGTCAACCTGGATGGAATTTGAACTCAGAACATAGTGACGAGCGAAATACCGCTAAGATCTTCGTCCGGCGTGCTTAACGATTCTGCTAGCCCACCGTCTTAATGATGAGGAGGAGGAGAAGGAGGAAGAGGAGGTGGAGGAGAATGAGGAGGAGGACGAGCGGAGGAGAAGTGGAGGAAAGAAGAAGAAGAAGGAGGAGGAGGAGGAGGAGGAGGAGGAGAAGAAGAAGAAGAAGAAGAAGAAGAAGAAGAAGAAGAAGAAGAAGAAGAAGAAGAAAAGGAGAGAAAAAGGCAACAACAACAGTATCAATAATGTCAAGTATAACAATAGAGGTTAATGTATATGAGAAAACGTCGCACGAGTAAGTGGTAAGGGGAAGAATGGGAGAGGTGAGAAAAATGTGTCCCTGGAGAGGGAATTTCGCTGAGGATGTAATTTTTCTTGATAAGATAGAAAGGACATAGTTATATATTATAAGGCTCCCTTATGAATAGAGTTCTATTTAGATTCTAAACCTTCAAAGTATATTACCATCTCTGGACATACACATACCTACTGGCCAGTCTGCGACTTTAGATTCCCAGGCCTCTGTCCACTCTGGATTATAACTAGAAATTTTGTTCAATACATTATGTGCCCACCACTCTTTCTCTCTCTCACTCAAAATTCCTCTCTTTCTCTTTCTCTCACACACTTTTTCTCTTTTTCTCTCTCTCCCCCTCTTTCTGTCTTTCTCTAGCTATCTATCTTTCTCTCTCACTCTCCCATTGTATGAAATATGTGACGTTTATTCTATTGCACACTTAACAACCACCACTACCATGTTCTTCTCTATCATTATCATCCTCATCATCATCATTTTCATCATAAACTTTCATCATCGTCACCATCACCACCACCACCTCCACTAATGCCATCATCATCACCACCACCATTACCATCCCCATAGTCACCACCATCAACAACATATGTATATATATATATACATATATATATCACCACTCCTAATACGACGGCCACTGATAGCACTATAACTGTCACAGTTGCTCTGCTGTCAATACAACGACTACCACCGACTCCACTACCACCACCACTACTACTACTGTTGCCCTCAAGACACACATACACACACATACACACACATACACACACACACACACACACACAAATATAACAGACAGACAGACAGACAGACAGACAGACAGACAGACAGACAGATAGATAGATAGATAGATAGATAGATAGATAGATAGACGTATATACATACACACACATACATATGTGTGCCTCTGTGTGTGTGTATGTGTGTGTGCGTATATATATATATATATATATATATATATATATATATATATATATATATATATATATATGGATTCCTGTTGTGTCTTAATCTAGATTCCCCATATGTAGGACTTCTAAGTGTGCCATGACTATTTTAACGTAAGTTGGTGTATAAGTTGTTCACATTGCAACCCCAAGTTGCAAGTAGATCAAGCTAACGAAATAAAAATGATTATTTTGCCAAAAGAATTTTATTTCTTCAATGTTAAATTTTTACTTTATACGTTTATGTAAGTTCTTAGAGGTTGAAAAAAATTTTCAGCTAGATTTCAATGACCTCAAATTTCAGGAGTAATTGTAGTATAAAGTTTAATTATATCAAATAAAGCACTTAGTGTCTCTGTTCTTTATATTTTCAAAATATAGCTTTACATGTTTCATTCTAAGAAACGGAAAGCTAATTTGTTACAAATGATTAAGAGTTATAACTTAAAGGAGTATGTCAGAAACAACGATCAGGAATGAATAAAGTTATCTTATTTTAAGAGCCCTGTGAAAACATAGACTCTGCAGAAACGCCAACACAACGTACAGGGACTTAATTTAAATTCAATGAAAAGATTTAAAGTTCACACCCAGCACCACGAAACTTGTAATTTGAATGGAAAATGAGATGATGTCTCGAACTTTGGCAGAAATTTGCGCCGAACAGAAATATTTGATAAAGAAAATAATGATCAATGGATTGTACAAAATAAACGTAACGACAATTCACCAAAATGTACAGATAAAACATTGGACAAATTCTATGATTATTTAACTACCTTTTCTTACAATGAACTATCATATCCAAAATTCAAATCAATTCTTAGTCAAAAGAATAACTTGAAATAACTCGAAACAAAAGAAGCATATAAGGAAATAGCTGTGTTATTGATTTTATTTATTCAAAAACATCTAATTAGCGTTACTTCAGAGTACTACCTATTACAAAATTGAAAATAATTACTAACAGTAAAAAATTATGAAGAAATCATCACCTTCATTGACCAGCACCGAAGTAGTTTAAAGGACAGGTAGTGATATTACTTAACTTTATATGTAAAAACCAATAAATGACACTGGTAGAGGATCAATATCAGTGTGTGTACAGTACTTCCTAATACTCAAAAATTAAAACACACACAAACTGAAAACGTTTTGGACTATATTCTAAAACGCATAAGAGATGATTTAAACATGTTAAATCATCTGAAACAAAAAAACACGGATTGTATAGATGATGAGAAGATGAGCAGCATATGTATCATGTACCATGTATATTTGAGAATGTTTGGTACTATAGCTAATTTAAAGAATCATAAACCGCAAACAGCAGTACGTCGTTGAGCTGGCTAGTTGCTGTACAGTTTTGATGAATGAACATTTGAAAATCAGCGACCTTCTTTCTTGGGTTGCAGTTTTACCAGTGTTTCAAGATTTTGTGGGCTTTATACATACACACACATATACATGTATCTCATATAGACGCATACTGTTAAAAAGCACAAGGAATATATCAGTAGCAGGCGAAAAGTGTCTTGCGACAGCGATGAAATTGTATGCATGTATGTATGTATGTATGTATGTATGTATGTATGCATGCATGCTTGCATGTATGTATGTATGCATGTATGTATGTATGTATAATAAATCAGAAATTTTTGCTTTGTGACATTTGATATACCTGTCTATGTTATTCAAGTACATGCGACTGGCCGCTCTAAGTTATTTCTTTTAGCTCATTTATATATAAATTATGCTAATTGCCTAGTAAATTTTTGCATAAGTCTAAGTCCTTTGGCTTCGAGATATGAAGTTGAGCAGTTGTCGAGCCGATGACGGCTACTGAGTAGGAAACAAGTGTTCATGACTGTCCTCTTATCTCCAGACAGTAAACCTGTCCTTTTCCCTTAATGGCATATCAACTTCGTAGAATTTCCGTTTCTTGAGATTATCTCGAAAGGAGCTGGTCGTAATTACCATATAGTATTCATGATACATCCTCCAGAGATAATGTTTATAAATCAGGTACGGTATTTGCTATTCCTGAATTTCTCTCTCTCTCTCTCTCTCTCTCTCTCTCTCTCTCTCTCTCTATCTCTCTCTCTCTCTCTCTCTCTCTCTCTCTCTCTCTCTCTCTCCTTCTGTCTCTTAGTCTCTCGTATGTATGTGTGTATGTATGTATGTATATGCGTATATATGTATGTATGTATGCATGTATGTATGTATGCACGTACGTACGTATGCTGACCCCGTATGTTATTTGTCATTCCATCTACCGTAAGCTATGGAAGAGTGGTGACGTGTGCAGACCTTACCTGTTGAAAGTGCACAGTTAAAATTCTGTGCGTAGGCCGCAGGAGTCTTATCCTAACATCGTTGCTGTATCTTCCTGTGACAGGTACTAACTCTGGTGGAGATTCTTGCGATTGAGCAGCCCCTTTTCGCGGGGAGCACTCCTCACCCAAGTTCTTGGGAAGGAACTATAAAAGGTGCGCTGAACACTACCTAATACATCGTCACTAGTTTGTTCTCCAGCAGCTAACGGTGATTCGTTCAAACAGGAACAGGACGCAAGAAAGATGTGATAAAATATTCGCAAAAGGTCGAGCTAAACTCAATATCTGTTTCTGGAATGCTAGAACCTTACTGAATCAAACTTCATCTAATTATCCTGAACGAAGAACAATACTTGTGACTAAAGAACTTTAAGGGCTGCAAATAGATATTGCAGCTTATACATCTCTCTGAGGAAGATCAGCTTATTGAAGTATCAACAGGCTACATACTCTTCTGGGTTGGCAAACCAATAGGTGAACGATGAGGTGGAGTCAGTTTTGTGATCAGCACGCTTGGAATGATCATTTAGTTTCACTGACTGCATAATGAAGCTCCGTTTTCCTCTTTCATGTGGACTACACGCGACAATCTTGTAAATTTATGCTCCAACTCTCCATCCACACTGGTTGATGAAAAATTGATCAATCTTGGCGATTTTAAAGCACGAATTATAAAGATTATGAGACATGGGATGTACTTGGCCTCTGTGGCATCGGTAAAGTGAACGATAATGTTTTGAGGCTATTTGAACTTAGTCACCTGCAGCACATTCTTTCGTCAAACACTCAAGCACAATGTTACATGGACTCTTCTGAGATCTAAGAATGCGCAAATGATCGACTTTATCGTCATCTGTAAACGTGACCTTAGCGACGTCTATAACGTAAGTGTGATGCGAAGCTATAACGTAAGTGTGGTGTTACACAGATAACAGGATGATACGAGGAAAATTCAAAATATGAATCCGTAAAAAGATTCATATGAATGGAGTAAAGATAGCGAATCGTATCGACGTCTCAAAATCGAAACTGCCCAATGTACTTGAGACAACTTGATAGTTTTGACTTTGATGGAACAAGAGAGAGCTTTCAAAATCAAGTGTACTCAGGACTAGTTTGATGATAACGAGCCTGCTACCAACCAGCTAATGAAAATGAAACAAGCTCTTTACGAAAAGGTCTTGAGTCAGTGCTTTTGGGTATTACCAAGAGAACTTAAATGGAATGTAAAGAATATAAGCAACATTTTCAATAGGAACTTTAAAAAATTAAGAATGAGTGGTGATTGAAGGTTTCTTCGGAGATTCAAAGAGTCAACGATGCAAATGATTCAAAACTATTTTATGGTCTCCTGAGTGAAGTGTTCACCCCACCAACTTCAACTGTAGTTCCTTTGAGGTCCAAGGACAACACTACTCTCATCAAAGAAACAGCGGAAGCCCCCAGCGCTGGCAAGAATACTTCACTGATTTATTTGATGATAATATTATAGAGTCGTCCGATCAATCCAGTGGAAGCTACGACTTTCGTCCGTCACCTAGGCTTCAAACCATGCAGTTCAGCAGCGAGACCGAATTATCATCTGAGAGATCATAAACGGAAGGTGAGAAATGCTGTTGACAACAAGGAAGGTCATAGAGATGGCAATCTTTTGTCAAAATGGAGCAGTCACCATGTATGCAAGCTTGTATATATTTGGACCAGTTTCGAACTCAATCTGCAACTTTTTGATACTGATCTAGCTTTTCTGGGGGTTACTAATTTTATACTCCATAGAAAATTGAAAATTCTTCGATAGTAAAGTAAGTGCTAACACCGAATTTGAAACCAATGTCTTCAGAAACCATTTGGTTAATGCAATAAATAATTGAGAATTCTTCGGAGATTATACGAGACTGAATTCATTCGGAATTTTATTAGTATTAATTGGTCAAGCTCCGAGGAACTCGTTAGGAAATATATGATTCCACTTAACTCACTCCTCGCATTTATTTATTTTCCTTTCTTGATTTGACCGTTCTGTGTGCATCCACACATATAATATATATGTGTGTGTGTATATGAATATATGCTTATATGTGTGTGTGAGTGTGTATACACACACACACATATACATACATATATATAGACATATATATATATATATATATATATATATATATATATATATATATATATATATATATATATATATATACATACGTGCAGACATACATACATGCCTACACACACACACATACATATATATAAAGATATATACGTAATATAGATGTTTATATACATATTTATACATATATATGTATGTATGTATATATATGTATGCATGTATGTATATATTTATGGGGGGGGGGGTGTATGCATGTATAGATAGATAGATAGATAGATAGATAGATAGATAGATAGATAGATAGGTTTCTTTATTAGCCACACAGGGCTCAACACAGAGGGGACAAAATACAAATGGGACAAAATACAAATGTAGAGTTTTTCTTTTCGAGGGGGTCGAAAACAAAGCAGAAAAAAAAACAAAAGTGGGGACAACGATGAAAAGAAAAAAAAAAAAAAAAAAAAAAAACATCGCAAAACGTTTGGGGTATTTACAAAAAATACGAAATAATACAAAAATTCCCAATAAATGGGGAGGTTATCCGTGGAAAGAAAAACCTACGAAAAGACCACGGTAACCTCGGTCTTTAGCGTCACAGTTTGTTAAATAAAATTTCTCTGTTTACAAAATTTTAAAACGTTTTATAGAATCATGGTCAAGGTGGCTTCGTCATTTATACGTGCCATTCTTGCTACATGTATCCATCTTTTTTCGAAACATTTGCTAGACAACACTTGCCTCTCTACTCTCACCTTCCTTTTCAAGTGATACTTGAAAAAGTTGATGAGAGATTGACCAGAGAGGAAAGTATTTGTCTCTAATCCTTTCAGACGCGTCCACCAGATGCATTCTTTGGCCATAGCCACAAGTACGATAAATACAGCTCTTCCTTCCCGTTTAAAGGAAGGAGGCGTGACGATATTGACGATAGACTCGGTTGATAAACCGACTCGTCCCACACGCGACAGCAGTCGTTCGACATAAGCCCACAGCTCCGAAATGGTTGGACACTGCACGAGTGCGTGCAGAACGGTTTCATCGCTCTGACCGCATCTCGGGCAGGTCGGCCCCGCATTTCGCGAGCCGTGTCTATAGAGCTTATCCCGAACGGGTAGCGCCTCTCGGTAACACTGCCAGGCCAGGGATCTCTGGAAGTTGTCCATAGGTCCCGGCCCGAAAGTCGTCCTGAACAGGCGGGTCAGGTATTCCTCGTCGACGCCCAGGTTCGCCCCGAGATCGTCGTCGTACCTGCCCTCCACTAATCCCCTATAGAATGACTTCGTTGTGATGCAGCCGCTCAAGGTCGACCCGGGACGGCAAAGTTGTTGCAGAGCAACGCGACACTCACGGTGCCATTCGCCATTCCTCGGCCTCTTTTTGATCCACGACTGCAGCTCGGTCATGGAGACGAGCTGCGGGAAAGCGCGTCGCACAAACGGCGACCACACCTGCTCACCGTCGTCTACGTAGAGCCGGAGATGTCGCAGTCTCAGCGCATGTCTGCGCATCATCAACCACGGCATGCCCAGCCCTCCTTTCAGCGGGTGTTGGCAACAAACGGATCGCCTCACCATCGGAACGCTTCCTTTCCACAAAAAGCGGAAGAGGATGCGCTCCATTTCGGTGATGGCGCGATCGGGACAAGGCACGACGGTCAGGCGGTATTCGATGACGGACGCGATGTACGCGTTCGCCACCTCCGCCCGACCTTTTAGGGACAGCTTCCTCTCGGACCATTGCCGGCAGAGAGTGGCCACCCTACTCGTTATCTCGTCCCAGTTCTTCTCCGTTTGCAGGTCCGGACCGAACCAGACTCCGAGCAACTTGACCGGACCGTCCGTCCAGCGTCCCACTACTGAGGCGCTGCCGGACGGTATGGGCTTGCTTCTCCAGGTGCCGAGCAGCAAACCCACCGACTTATCCCGGTTGATTTTCGCTCCCGTCACCGCTTCGTAGTCTTTCAGCGTCTCGCCGACAAGCTCGATGTGCTCGTGGCTAGACGCTATGACGGTGACGTCGTCCGCGTATGCCGACACGCTCGTCCCGCACCCCAGTTCTCGCGGGATGCCCCTCAGCGTCGCCAGCTTCCGCAGTAGTGGCTCGAGAGTCAATACGTACAGGAGCGGCGACAGGGGGCATCCCTGACGAACCGAACGTGCAATGTCGAAGGGTCCCGATAGACGTCCATTGACGCGAACAACCGAACGGATGCCTGTGTACAAGGCAGCCATCCAGCCGCGGAAAACGGGACCGAAGCCGGCCGCTTCGAGGACGGCCTCCAAGTATCGATGGTCTACCCTATCGAAAGCTTTGGATTGATCCAAATTGATCAGGGCCCCACCCATGCCAGGTTCCTTAACTACCCTCTCTATGATGTAGCGCATCAGATGGAGGTTGTCATGGATGCTCCGGCCCGGCACGGCGCACGTCTGCTCCGTGTCGACCAGTTTCTCGATGACAAGCGCCAACCGCTTGGCTAACACCTTGGCCAAAATTTTCATGTCTGCATTGAGCAGAGTGATGGGCCTAAAGTTATCTATGGCGTCCCCCTTGTTTGGATCTTTCTTCAGCAGCGTTACCGCTCCTCGGCTCACAAAACCGGGAATGCTCCCGTTCTGCTGCCAGTTGCAGTACACGACCGCCAAGACTTCTCCAAACAAGTCTGGCATACAGTTGTAAAGCTCGTAGGGCAGACCATCCAAACCCGGAGATTTGTCCGTCGAGCAACCCGCCATCGCGTCCCTCACCTCCTCCGCCGTGATGACCCCTTCGCAGCACTCCGCCTCTCTTGCCGAGAGTCGTGGCAAGCTGTGCAAGTAGGCACTAAAGTCCACCCTGCCTTCTCGCTCGCCACTCCTCCCGAACAGTCGGGCAAAATGCCGCTGAAACGCCTCGCACATCTTGCTCGGCTCGAGCAATTCGCGCCCCTGTTCGTCTACCAGAGACCGGATGGTGGCTCTGTTACCCCGCTGCGCCTCCGCCACCCGGGCCTCTCGTGCGGCTCCAACACCTTCATTCCTCAGATGCCCTGACAGCACACCCTTCGTGTTTAGCATTGAAGTGTTGGTCGAGGGCTAACCTCGCCGCTAAAACGTCGGATGCGATGCCACTCCGCAATGCCTCTTCTAACTTTATCACTAACTCCCCCTCTTCTCTGTTCCTCTCTACAGCTAGTGCCCTGCTATACCTTATTGCTTCCGCCCTCACTGCTCTCTTGAGGGCAAACCACCATTTGTTGTTGACGATGGCTCCCGTCAAAGCCCTCTTTACTAACGTGCTAATCCGGTCTCTGAAAACCTGTCTCGACGGGAAAGACGCGTTTAGTTTCCAGTAACCGGGACCCTGCCTATGTGCCTTATCTAAGTCTAGCGTACACGTCACAAGTTTGTGATCCGTGTAGCTGACTATGTGGAACTGTGGACATCCTAAACTATCTCTATCTCTTGTCCTACACACTATCCTATCTAGATACGATCTCGACGACCCAATGCGGTTGCTCCAAGTCCACGTTGGCACATTTGGGTGGTCGAGTCGGTACCTGTCAGACAACTGGAAGCGTCTGAGCAGGTCTATGAGGCCTTTGCATCCCCTTCTAGTTTTGTCAGTCCCCACGTAGTCTAGATGCGTGTCCAAGGTAGCATTCCAATCCCCCACTAAAAGTAAGGGACGAGACGTTCCCAGGAATACTTCTAGACGTCGAAAGAAGTCCGACCGACCTGTTAAAGGAGGCACATAAACTGCCAGCAACCGAAAAGCGCCTCCATCGCTGCCGTCCACATCTAGGACAACCAGTCTACCCTCCGGGTCCGTAAATATCGTCTTTACTTGGAGATCCAGACTCTTGCGAAAAAGAACCGCCGTGCCACTACCGCCCATCCTCGGCAGACAGGGAGAAAAATAAATGTTAAACTGTCCGCCAAACATGGACTTTAGGGCCCGCGGTTCATGGAGTCTGGTCTCACTAATGGCTATGATATCCAAATTGTGTGACTTGATGTCATTTAAGAGGTACCCTTGTTTCCAAGGGGACCCTAAGCCACGCACATTCACACAACCAATCTTCACCATGATTCTATTTATACGTGTGCTTTAAAGCACAAAACAAAAGAACAGAGTGTTACTTGCCGTTAGAAAGTTTTGTTTCCTCCTTGGATTTTTCACCAAGGAGGCTATTGTACAATTTCTTGCACAAATATTTCTGGAATCCCCCTACCGAGTTGGGGTAGAGGGATTTTATTGTGTTGTGTAATGCTGGTGTTACATGAATAATTTTAATGTGTTTTGGCGGTGTTGTACGTGGGTGGTTGTTGGTTTTGATATCGTTATTTGTGATGTTTGTTTTAGAGTTGATGTAATTCATCAACTCTGTGTTTGTACTGTCTATTGCTGTTAGCATTGTTTTTTTTATATTACTATTGGTGTTAGTAGTATTTTCGGGAGATGTGAATCTCCCTGCTTTGTTTGTGTTTGCATTTTGTTTTGTTTTCTTCTTACTGCGCTTCCTCTTTCCTTTCGTAGCTATTTTCCACTCCTCCCCACTCTCTTCATCGGATGATGGGAGATCTGAGGAGTCAGAAAGAGGTAACGGCAAATTTTGTGCGTCTGTGTGTGTTTCTGTGAATGTTTGTGTTGCTGTTTTTATTGATGTTGGCTGCTTGTTATTTATGTGTGGTGTATGTGATATGGGGGAGGGAGAGGCAGTCTTGGAATTTTCTTTTTTTTCTTCTGTTTTTGCAGTTTCTGTTGTCTTTTCTGTTGTGGTTATTGCTGATATTTCTGTTGTTGTTTTTTGCGTTGCTGGTGGTGTTGGTAGTAAGGTTTTTCTGTTGGGGGTATTTGGTAGTTGCTTCTGTTGTTGTTGTTGTTGTTGTTGTTGTTGTTGTTGTTGTTTTTGTTTAGCGGCCAGAGGGCAGTCCTTTTTCAGATGTGCTTCGCTGTTGCATAGGTAACAGCGAGGTCGCCTGCCCTCTACCACCACATACAGCTTGTGGTCCTCTGCCAATCTAATGTTTGGAGGAATTTTCTGTGAAGCCTCCTCCGTGATGTGGAGAAGGATTTCCAGATTTTTCCCTCCCCAGTTCTTTTCCTCTCCGACCGTAATCTCCAAAATATTTGCCTCCTCCATTTCCAGGCACACGGCCGATATCAGCCATTGGGTGTCCACCTCCGATGGCACATTTTTTATCATAACTTTGGTCACTCTCTGTCCTAGATAACTCGGTATCATTACCAAGTCATCTGTGCGGAGAGAGAGTGTCGAAAATTGTTTAGCTAAATTTTCATCCAGAAACCTTACTTGCACCGTTCCAAATTTCCTTCCCCAGGTGACATGATTCTGATAAGGCCAAATTTTTCTAAGACAAACTTCAATTTTATCTGTGCTAACATTTTCTACACGTCTGGTTTTTGTGTTTACCAGTTTATAAATGATGCACTTTTTGTTTTTCATTTCTATAATATCTTTTGGTATGTTAATTCTGACATCATCTCCTTCTTTCGTAAGAAGGGATTTTGTGTCTTTTATTTGTTTTTGTGTGAA
>NC_142930.1:82331570-82354070 GCF_046866305.1 Octopus bimaculoides | reverse complement strand
TACATACATACATACATGGAGGCATACATACATACATATATACACACATACATTAACTAATTGATTGATAGAAATATTACATACACATAGGGAATACTCACACATACATGTATATATTTATAGATATATGTATAATATATATGTAATGAATCTATGAATGGATATGTGTGTGTATGTGTGTGAGAGAGAGATTGTGTGCGCGTATGCTTATATATATATAAATAGATAGATAGATAAATGGATAGAAAGATCGATAGATAGATAATGGTTGTATGTATACGTATTTATGCATGCATATATATATATATATATATATATATATATATATATATATATATATATATATATATATACATACAAAGATAGACCTATACATACACATACATACATGCATATGTATATATACGTATATATACCTGTATATATATATATATATATATATATATATATATGAACACGTGTGCTTACTTGTGCTCATTTATTTATTTATTTGTATTTAGATATATGTATACATACATACATACATACATACATACATACATACATACATACATACATACATACATACATACATACATACATATATGTACTCATGGAAATACAAGTCGCACCCAGTCGTTTGCCAAGCGTTCCGAGTAGCAATATCTGGAAACTGCAGTTATGATAAATAAATAAATATATAAATAATCATTGCGACACACATCTATTGAGTACTCTCTATTCTGTTTACACGCTCCAAGACACACACACACACACATCCTACAATGCCCTACTGTAGATGAAGTAAGATGGATGTAAGCGCCATCTTTCTATGATTTTGATGTTCACATCAAAAGTATGGAAAAATGCGTCTACATTCTTGCTTTCCCCTACAGCAAGGTATTGTAATGTTTCAGTTTGTTTTAGGTTTGATTCATTCGGTTTTATGCATATACACATCAGTGTATACATGTATATACTTATGTGTGTGTGGTTTGTCTCTGTATGTTTACACATACAAAACGTACATACGTACCTACATACATAATTACACACATCATTCGTGTATGTATATATATCTATGAAAGTATGAATTTATGTGTTTATATTTACATTATATGTTTTATACATGCATACGTGTATATATATATATATATATATATGCATTTTCATTCATACATAATATAAAGGAACACAGTGAGGGAGATGAAGGAGAAAGAGGGAAAATGTGGGAGTGTTAAACAAATGTTGCGAACAAAGATTATATATATAGCAATGTGATATTTTTATTATGTTACCGTAATTATGGTTGAACCAATCTTCCATGGTTTAAAGTTTCATTCTATTGCAAAATATTTCTACCGTGGGATGACGAAAAAGAATTATGTTCACATTGCTTACTATAAGGTCCCTTTGCATCCACGAGATTTCAGGTTCGATATGTCATTTTGGGTAATATATTCTCAAGCCAGCTAATATCTCTATGAAATATTATTTAGTAGAGGAGGGAAATGGCGGTAAACTGGCAGAACTGTTGGCACGCCGGGTAAAATGCTTAGCGGCATTTCCATCCGTCTTCTGAGTTCAAATTCCGCTGAGGTCGACTTTGCCTTTTATCCTTTCGGGAATAATTTAAGCACCAGTTGAGCACTGGTGTCGAATATAATCGACTTTTCCCTCCCTGAAATTGCTGGCCTGTGCCAAAATTTGAACCCAATCTCTTTCAGAAGATAGGGGAAAAGCTGTGAACTGATAGAATCGTAAATCACACCGGACAAAATGCTTAGCAGTATTTCGTCCATCTTTACTTTTTGAGTTCAAATTCCGCCGAAATCGACTTCACATTTCATCACCTCAGTTGACCACTGGGGTCAACTCCTTCCCCCGAAATTGTTGGCCGTTGAAATCAATATTTGAAATCAATATTTGTTTGCAGAGATAACTGGCAGAATCGATATCACCACGGACTAAATGGTTTTTCCGAATGGTTTTTCGGAGTCGAAAATTTGGTACCACTCGAGCACTGGAATCCATGTAATCGACTATCATCCCTCCCACCAAAGTTCAGGCCTTGCGCCTTTAGGAGAAGTATTAGTAGAGGGAAATTGCCCTGGAGTTTGTCGAGTGTGTGTGCACGCGTGTGTATATGTGTATGTTAAAGTCTGTTAAAGTCTGTCATACCGGCCATGACGAAGGGAAATAGCCCTGAAACTCGAGTCGCCTTTATATATTTATATATATTTATATATATATATTTATATATTTGATCCTTTATATTGAACACTCAATATTTCATCTACATTCAATACTTTCTTTCATGGTGCCATCCATTTTTATTTTATTTTATTTTATTTTATATTGTATATTGTATATTATATTATATATTGTATATTCCATATTCTATACCCCACATTAGTTCTGCAGGAATATAAATAAAACATAAAAAACAGACAGTGTTGGAACTCTTTTAAACAAAATAATATATATATATATATATATATATATATATATAATATACATAAGAGCACTATAGCTCTTATTTCTAGCATTGTAGGTGTTCTAACACTGTCATATTTAATGACAATTATAGTTTTCCTTTTTGGTGCTACACTGTTAAATCTACCTAATTTGATTATATATATACATATATATGTGTGTTTGTATGTGTGTGTGTATGTGTGTGTGTGTGTGTATGTGTATGTGTGTGTGTGTGTGTATACATATATACGTGTATATATGTGTGTGTTCACGCGCGCTCCTGTGCCTGCGCGCACGCGCCTTCAGATGTATTTGTTGATCTTCTGGTCTTTACACGAGCACCACAGGAAAAAATGATGCCGTTGTTTATTATATCCGGTTAATACAGTGGGCCCGGCCTGGCTCTCTGTCGGTTACGATGACGAGGGTTCCAGTTGATCCGATCAACGAAACAGTTTGTTTTGTTTTCCATTTGTGTCTTTCGTTGTTCAAAAAAGTAGTTCATATTCCATTTACTTGTACTTCGTATTTTTTGTTGTACACGTTTCATGACGTCCTGTGCCCACATATGCATATATATATATAATTTATATTATGTATATATATGTATATATATACATCATATATGTATATATATATACATACATATATATATATACATATATATACATATATATATATATATACACATATATATACATATATATATACATGCATATATATATATATATATACAACCCACACAAAACAATAAATTAAAATATCATCATGTCTAAAAATAGATTTAACATCAATTCTAAAAATAGCCAGACACCTACTGCTGCCATCCAAAGGAATTGGTATAAAAGACAGAAAACCAGCCAACTTATTACAGTCTGTTAAAGATTGTCATACCGGCCATGACGAAGGGAAATAGCCCTGAAACTCGAGTCGCCTTTATATATATATATATATTTATATTTATATATTTATATATTTGATCCTTTATATTGAACACTCAATATTTCATCTACATTCAATACTTTATTTCATGGTGCCATCCATTTTTATTTTATTTTATATTATATATTGTATATTATATTATATATTGTATATTCCATATTCTATACCCCACATTAGTTCTGCAGGAATATAAATAAAACATAAAAAACAGACAGTGTTGGAACTCTTTTAAGCAAAATAATATATTCCTCTATACACAATCATACAAAAAAATCCACCTTTTTTTGTATTTATTTTTACTCGCATATATATATATATATATATATACATATATACATACATATATATACATATATATATATATATGGGAGAATATACGAAAAAACAACAACAGACGAGGACAGGTGGTGTAAATAACAAAAGGATGTATTAGTATGACGCTCGGGAATACAGAAAGTCTTTGACGTTTCGAGCTACGCTCTTCAACAGAAAGAATACGGAGACAAGGAGAAAAACACGGAGAAAAGAAATTGAATAGTGTCCAGCCAACGGTCAATCATAATAATGGCTGATCATAACAATGGCTGACCGGATATATATATATATATGTATGTATATATATATATATATATATATATATATATATATATATATATATATATATATATATATATATATATATATATATATATATATATTATATATATATATATATATCTGTAAAAATATGTGACACTTATTCGGTAGCCATGATAAAACTCCAAGTTTCGGATGCCGGGGTGAGAACCCACGCCAACATCTCTCTCTCTCTCTCTCTCTCTCTCTCTCTCTCTCTCTCTCTCTCTCTCTCTCTCTCTCTCTCTCTCTCTCTCTCTCTCTCTGTGTTTTTGGATTTGGCTTGCAATATTCTTTATGTGAGTTCTTGTGTTGAAGCATTTTCTGTTTGTAGGGAGAGTCATTCTCTTTTGGTGCCTTATAAATTAAACACAGTCACCAGTAAAATTTCCACTTATTTGTTTATAATTTTTTTTTTCTAAACTTTTCGTTGCGTCTTGCAACATTTTCAATAGTTTTTAGAGAGTCAAAACTATTGAAAAGGTTGCAAACGCAACGAAAATTTTAGAAAAATAAAAAGAAAATAATAAATAAATAAGTGGAAATTTTACCAGTGTGTGTGTTAAATTATAAGACACCAAAAGAGAATGACTCTCCCCTGACACAACAGAATACAAACATACATAGGTGCAGGACGTTACCAACTGTAAACAACATGAAGTACAAAAACAAATGAGTTAAATATGCAAACAACGAGAAATAAATGGAAAACAAGACTAGTAACATAAAGAACGACCCTTCCTCAGTTGTGGGCTTTCTATCTACTCCTCATTTCGAGCATTCAATGACAATATGAGTCTTCGAAGACAGTTGCTCCCATAAGTACCAAAATGAAATTTTGGATTTATAGAGTCTAAATTAGGAACAAAAACAGGACAGTGAAGACATACAAGGAAACCGAACGAAGACAAACATGGGGGGTCATTAGACCAGAATGAGGAGGAAATAGTGAACGCTGAGAGAAATATTTTCTTTGAAAAGAGAAAAAATAGAAGAGAGATAGAAGACGTCCAATCCTTAGAACGTCCGCGCAGGAAAAGAAAGATGGTCACGTGAGGAAAAGAAAGATGGACGATGGTCACGTGTGAGCAATGAGAGAGAAAAAGACAAAGAGGAGAGAGAGATACATAAAAAAACGGTGGAGAAAAAGGGAATTAGAGAAGGATGGGGGAGAAAACAGTATAGAGTCGCATCAAAAAGGTTAAGATAAACTTACTTGGAAATGGATGCGTGGCGTTCTATTAAATAATAATGTAAATGATAAATATATGCATATATATATACATATACATATATATATACATATGCACATATATATATACATACACACGCATATATATATATATTATATATATATATGTATATATATATATATATATATATATATATATATATATATATATATATATATATATATATATATATATATATATATATATATATATATACATACATACATACATACGCATATATATATACATATTTATATGTATATATACATATATACATATATGTGGAGGCGCAATGGCCCAGTGGTTAGGTCTGATTCCCAGACCGGCCGTTGTGAGTGTTTATTGAGCGAAAGCACCTAAAGCTCCACGAGGCTCCGGCAGGGGATGGTGGTGAACCCTGCTGTACTCTTTCACCACAACTTTCTCTCACTCTTACTACCTGTTTCTGTTGTGCCTGTAATTCATAGGGTCAGCCTTGTCACACTGTGTTACGCTGAATATCCCTGAGAACTACGTTAAGGGTACACGTGTCTGTGGAGTGCTCAGCCACTTGCACGTTAATTTCACGAGCAGGCTGTTCCGTTGATAGGATCAACTGGAGCCCTCGACGTCGTAAGCGACGGAGTGCCAACAACAATACATATATATATAGAAAAATATATATATATATACGTACATACATATATATATATATATATATATATATATATATATATATATATATATATATATATATATATATATATATATATATATATATGCATACATACATACACGACTGTGCCAAGTCCTCATTAAAGGCTTGTGATACATACATACATACATACATACATACATACATACATACATACATACATACATACATACATACATACATACATATGGTGGTTGTCTACTCCTTATGCAGAGCTTGACCACCTCCTGTACTTACACCTTAGCACTATCATGGCATCTGATGTGGCTTTTTAAACCAGGCAACGTTCTGAAAAGACACCCACATAGATTGCACCTCCGATTTGGACCACCAAGAGCTGCAGATAAATTCTGTTTTCTGTGGATCTTAAAATGTCTCTAGATGCCTCCGTTGGATTTGCAAACCTTCTGGCATACACTGCATTCACAGACATATAGGCAGAATAGTTGGTGGAGGTTTGTTTTCCATGCGTTTGCAAATGAGGCCAGCAAAAGAGAGGCATGGTCTGTCACAAACTGTGCACACAAAAAGGTAATTGTCATTCACCTTCTCGATCGTTACATTCTTCCTTAGATCTCTTTTGAGTCTTACTTCTGTTATCCTGGCCTCTTCAAATGCTTTCACTCCACTCCACACAGTTCGGCATCCAACTCGATCCGAAGCAAGGGTTTCTATATCTTCTGAAACCATTCCCAGTGACTTCATAGTAGTCCTTAAGCCGTCCTTAAACCTTTTTAGGTTTACGCCGATAGCGTTTCTCCTCTGCAAGCTCACCATAAAACAGCTGTTTCGGTATGCGTTCATCTGCCATTCGAACAATATGGCCACACCATCTCAATTGGTTCCTCAAAATCATAGCTTTAATGGACGTGATGCCTGCAGATGCAAGGACATCTGTGTTTGGAGTAAAAAACTCCATTTAATTTTTAAAATGCGATGAAGACATTTTTGGTGGAATTTTTCTAACAATTTAAAATGCCTTTCATAACAAGTCCAAATTTCACAGGAATACAACAGGGATGGTAAGACAAATGATTTGTGAAGAGCCAGCTTTGTATTCTTATTTATATGTTGCTGGCACCAAACACGTGACTCTAAGCCACCAAATGCTTTTGCTGCCCTTTGAATTCGCAGTTGTATTTCTGTATCAAGATTTCCAAGGTAGACGAATGAATCGACAAACTCAAGTAACTTTCCCATAAAAATTTTACATACATAGATACATACATACATACAAAGATACATACATACATACATACATACATACTGACTGACTGAGACCCCTTCGGTCATGACTGACCATGGGATTGCACCTAGAAAGTTACTCTCCCAGGCATAAGTCCGGGCAAGGTTGTTTATGGGAAACCAGCAGTCGCCCATGCATACCAGCCTTTCCTCTCTCCACGCCACCGATGTTATCCAAGGCAAGAGCAAGAGCTGATACAGCTTGGCACCAGTGACGTCGCAACTTATTTCTACAGCTGAGTGAACTGGAGCGACGTCAAATAAAGTATCTTGCTCAAGAACACAACACGCAGCCCGGTCAGGGATTCGAACTCACAACCTCACGATTGTAAGCTCGACGCTCTAACAACTAAGCCATGCGCCTTCACATAGATACATACATACATATATATACATAGATACATACATACATATATATATATATATATATATATATATATATATACATATATACACACATACATATATATATACACACACATACATATATATATATACACACATACATATATATATACATATATGTATATATATATATATATATATATATATATATATATATATACATATATACACACATACATATATATATACACACACATACATATATATATATACACACATGCATATATATATACATATATGTATATATATATATATATATATATACACACACACACACATGCATACACACACAGAGATATACACACGCGCGAGCGCACACACACATATACACACACAGAGATATACACACACGCGAGCGCACACACACATAGATATGCGCGTGCGCGCGGATATATATATATATATATATATATGTATTCATACATAATTTCTTTTCTAAATTATGACGGTAAACTCCAGCAGGTGATCGTCATTTATTACCAGTGTATTAATAGAGAATGTTTGTGAATGCGATTATCATTTTAATAAAATGATTAAGTATGTCAAACACGTTTAGAAAGAAATATTTTACAGATTGTTGTTATTGTGTGGACGAGATAACGAGTTATGTTGCGGTATATGAAGGCAAATCTTGATGAAGTACGAGTTTAAATCGCACTTTCAGTCTGTTTGCTTTTAGATAAAGCTGAGCGTAATTTGTAATTCCTAATCAACATGGTTACATATAGTTACTAGTAAATAATATTTTAATAGACCTTTAATAGAACATCAGAATTACTTTAGCAAAGCGATTGTTGTTGATATCAACAGAGTATTCGTAAAAAAATTCTTGATAAAATTCGAGATAAAATAAACGCGATATGAAGCCTTTTTATTTTTTGAATTTACATTCTGCCGAGGTCAACTTTGCCTCTCATCTTTTCCATATAAAATAAAGTACTGTTTAAGTACCTGAATAGATTTCGTTTTCCTATTGAGCGATATGGTTGAGTCGTTAGAGCGTGGCTCAAAATGCTTGACGGGTATTTGATTTGGCTCTTTGCACTCTTTGAGTCCGAATCACGCACGAGTTAACTGTATCTTTAATTCGGGGTTTTCAATAAAATAGGAATACCAGTCCAGGATACTGGAATAGCGGAAACATAATAGCATCGGACGAAATGCTTTATGGTATTTCTTCCGGATGTTTTCGTTTGCAAGTTTTTGGTTAAGAGAATTTATCTGTTTCCCAATTAATATAACTATCCCCGCTTTAACTTCTTTCAGAGGGTTCACTCGGTTGCAGAGATTCGATCTAGATAATTCAGTTTCAGGGTTAATACCTAAATTCCTCACAATTGGCTCCGAGACCCTCAGAGATACAAAGAATCGTAAGTACTGTCTTTCCCTCCCGAACTAAAATATCACAAAAATATCACAAAAAAGCTGCTACTCAGATTTTCACATTCCTGTTCGTCAGGTAGTTGAAATATATATAAAAATTCAGGATTCGAGTGAATCAGGTACCTGAATAGAAAAGCACCAAGTTCGGGTCAAAGAAATAGCAGTCGTATACAAAACAAAATTAGAGGAACATATACGTACATACGAAGCACAGATTGATTAATATTCCAGTTGCATACACGATCACAAGCGACTGAATATACCATGAGTCTCAAGGAACGCACACTGCTCCAATTGTACTACACTTAGTAGACTCCAGATCTATGTTAAAAGCAGATTCCGAGTATGGTGAATAACGAACAAATAACAATAGATAGTATTGGTTCGTTCACTACAGCTGTTTCAAACGAGTTTTTTTTTTTTTTTTGATAAATAGAGTTACTACATTATGAAAAAATCCGTTTTCATCAGGTGAATAATATACAAGAATTAAACATTTAAAAAAATGTTTATATCTTTTAACTCGCTCATTATCTCTTAATGTTTTCTGGCTGGAACTTTGACGTCCAGTTATTTAAAGATTGAAAAGAAAATAAACAACCTTATCTTTTGAAGTTAGAGCAGAATATCAAATTCTCATCCTCTATTCTATATTCTTCAGAACTGCTCCTCGCCTC
The DNA here is from genome assembly GCF_046866305.1 of Octopus bimaculoides. Classification (NCBI taxonomy): domain Eukaryota; kingdom Metazoa; phylum Mollusca; class Cephalopoda; order Octopoda; family Octopodidae; genus Octopus; species Octopus bimaculoides. The sequence continues at coordinate 82,344,420 of NC_142930.1, read as the reverse complement.
CCTCCCCGCTCCTGTCACCTTAATGATTTTCTTGTGTAAACTACTAACTAGGGTAAGCGAATCATTCTTTGGCTGAAAGAGGTAAGGAAATCATGAAGTGACACATAATGTTGATTCTTGGAATGTTTTTTTTTTAATGTTTAATTCGTGTATATTCACCCGATGAAAACGTTTTATTTTTTTCGCATGATGTAATAACTCTATTCATCAACAAAAACAAACTCATTTCAAACAATAGACAACTGATGCTATTTGTATGTATGTATGTATGTATGTATGTATGCATGCATGCAGGTAGGTAGGTAGGTAGGTAGGTAGGTTGATAGATAGATAGATAGATAGATAGATAGATAGATAGATAGATAGATAGATAGATAGATAGATAGATAGATATGAATATATACATATACAATGTACAAACGAACACAATGCTTCAAAATTTCTCAGCATGGAATGTAAAGTAGTAGATAAATAAATAATGACAACATCGAGTAAATTCAAAAAGACTTTTTAAGTATAGTATCATCATGTTTCACCCTTTGATACCTCGAGGAAAAACGTACGCACACGCACAAATGCACATACAGAGACACACGCAAACACACACATATACATATATGTGTATTGGCTACTTTGCTATTATTCCCCTGGATCTTTCCTATAAATTGAACACTCATACATATATACGTATATATATTATATATATGTATGCATGTATATATGTATAGGCTTTTATATATATATATATATATATATATATATATATATATAGGGAGAATTCACAATAAAAACACAAAAGACGATGACAGGTGGTGTAGAAAACAAACAGACGTATTAGTATAACGCTCGGGAATAGAGAAAGTCTTTAACGTTTCGAGCCTACGCTCTTCCACAGAAAGGAACACAGAAAGAAACAAGGAGAGAAACACGGAGAGAAAAAAAGAATGTGTAGTGGCTAGCGATCTATCATGGTAAATGAATATGAAAGTAAATGACTATAGAAAAACATATTGTAGTTTTTAGTAACTGTGAAATAAAAATGAATATATGTGTGTATATATATATATATATATATATATATATATATATATATATATATATATATTCGTTTGAATCTAATAATCTTTTCCATCGCGAATTCATTGAAAGAATCAATGTATAGTACTAGACTCATTATGTTCGCCAACAAGGCAGTAAAGAAACAAGTTCTTGACACTCTTTACTCTTTAGTCCCAGCCCGATTAATACAAGACCTACATTAATCTTGCCCACATACATACATACACGCACACATACGTACATACATACATACATGCATACATACATACATACATACATACATACATACATACATACATACATATATATATATATATATATATATATATATATATATATATATATATATATATGTTCATCTTTATTTCACAGTTGCTAAAAACTACAATATATTTTTCTACAATCATTTACTTTCATATTTTAAACATTTTGTTATTATTCTTGTTACTGTTTCAGTTATTGTGTGCCTTTCTTTTTCTTCCTTCTTTCCTTTTTTTCCGATAGATTTCCGTTTGGTTTAGATAATCCATTTGGTTCAATTATGAAGCGACATTTTCAAAAGAACAAGGTCATTTTTCAAAAAAGTAACGTTAAGGACTAAAGGCTTAGAAAATGACAAATGTCTGGATGTCGGTTGCTCAGTGAAAATAAATACATTTTAAAAAAAAAACTGTCAATGGTGAATTTAATATTAAAATTAAGCAACACAGGAATGTCGTCTGCGACTGTGAGTGTTTCTGTGGCTGCTGCTGTTGCCAATATAGTATTCCGTCTTAGTGTTATTGTGGTGTTAAATATGATTGTTTTTACTGTTTGTTTGGTTGGTTAGGTCCTGGTTTGTCTTTTACTTTTGAAGCAACCATAAATTATATCAACAAAGAAATAAAAAAAAGAATTACAAAATGGGAAAATAGATAGTGGCATAGGTAGATAGAGGCGATATACGTTGAAACGGAAACGACACAGGAGGTAAAAAAAACCATACATGTACAGAGATATATGTAGATACATCAGCAGATCTGTATACATGCGTGTGTGTGTGTGTGTGTGTATAAATATGTGTCTATATGTGTGCATATATATATATATATATATATATATATATATATATATATATATATACACATATATATATACAGATGGGGAGTCTGTGTATTTCGACAAAAATATACTGTGATACATTACAGTAAGATTAGGAGACACGTATATACACATAAATACATCCAAATGTATAGAGATGACTAAGCTGTCACTAAAAATATACTTATGAATTCATGTTAATATACGTAGATTAACTATTTCTATTATAACAGTAACTCTCAAACTTTCACTTCTCCCCTAACTCTCTCTCTCTCTCTTTCTCTCTCTCTCTCTCTCTCTCTCTTTCTCATTTATTTATTTACGTGATGTATGTATTTGTGTATGTATGTGTGTGTATATATATATATATATACAAAAAACATATATACATATACTAGATACGTATATATAATACATATATACATGCATAAATATATGTGCATATATATATATATATATATATGTATATATATATATATATATATATATATATATATATATATATGTATATATATATACAGAGATTATTAAAAATATATACATACACACATAAAACTATATATAACTATACCTCTATATATATGTATGTTTGTGTGTGTGTGTGTGTGTGTGTGTGTGTGTGTGTGTGTGTATGTGTGTGTGTGTGTGTGTGTGTAAAGCATGTATGTCAGTATGTATGCGTGCGTGAGTCTGTACACGTAGATTAGATGATTAATTTTTTAAAACTTTTTATGTAAACTCTGATGCATATACATTATATATATCTGCATTTTAAAAGAACTTTACTTTGATTAATTCCAGAATACGGCAATGATATACTAACCAAGATACATGACTATAATTTATAGATATTAATATATATAATATATACATATATGTATGTATATATATGTGTATATATATATATTTATGTATATATATATATATATATATATATATATATATATATATATATATATATGCACATATATATGTATGTATCTATATGTGTATATATATATGTATGTATATATATAAATATATATACATATATATACTTGTATATATATATATACATATATATACAAATATATATGTGTATATATATATATATATATATATATATATATATATATATATATATATATATATATATATATATATATATATATATATATATATATATATACATATATATACTTGTATATATATATATATATATATATATATATATATACATATATATACATATATATATGTTATATACATGCATATAAATATGTATATATATATACGTATAGATATATGCACATATACGCATGCACGCACGCACACATACACACACACATATACATGCGCATACAGACACGTCGCTATTCGCATTACTATATGTATATATGCGCGCGCACACACACGCGTGTGTGTAAAAAAATTGATCAATCATATATAATATATCTAATATCGTTGCAGTATATATTTTTATACATATATATATATATATATATATATATATATACATACATACATACATACATACATACATACATACATACATACATACTGAACGATATTATATATGATTTATCAATATTTTATACACATACAGACACAGATACATATGTACATACACACACACATGTATGGATATATAAGTACGCATACATACACACACACACACACAGAAGTTTTGAGGAGGGGTATTTTTTTTATTTTATTTATTTATTTTTTTTTTTTTTCAGGAAAGACATTTATTAATTTCAAAGTGCAAAACTCCAATGTCTTTCAGAATAGGATCCTCTAACCTCAATTCACTTTTTGTTGCGCTCCAGCCACTTCGTCAAGGCCCTATAGAAGTTCTATAAAAGTAAAGGTGCCCATGTCTCTTGTCATAACTTCCTTCTTTAACTTCTTTTACTTGGGGATCAACCAAAATTGAAAGGGTGCAAGGTCTGGATTATTGATAGTTTTGATGGTTACCAGGATGGAACTGTGGACAGGTATTCTGGCCTTTATGACGAAATTTCTACCTTAACATCCTGAAAACCCCACAAAGTACTCTTTGTTGAATGTCTTGCCAGAGAGAACCCAGTGGATGTAGATGAAATTCTTACTGTTGTAAAAGGGCATGAACATAGCTTTCCTGGTGGACATACTATGCCTGGCTTCTTGTGCCAGCAAATATCAGATGCTAGGCCCATATGGATTAAGTTAATCCATAAGCAATTTGGAACATATCATAAGTTTCCGTCGCGTTTTTGCCCAGTTTAATAGAAAACTTTATTGCATAGCGAGTTTCCAAAATGTCTTCACGTTCCAATTGCATTCTGCAAACTGGTCAACTGTGGCAAGCAATGTTTAGTAGGGTATGTTCAAAGTGTTGTTACAGCCGTCTCCATCAATCTGGAATAACTAAAGTCAGGTCAGCTTATTATATGAATAGTAATGATATACTAAAAAGCGAATGGTTCAGTGGTTGGCGCGTCGGGTTCACAATCATGAAGTAGTGAGTCCAATTTCCGGACTGGGCTGTGTGTTGTGTTCTTGAGCAAGACACTTTATTTCAGGTTGCTCCAATTTACTCAGCTGTAGAAATGAGTTGCGACGTCACCAGTGCCAAGCTGTATCAGTCTTTGCCTTTCCCTTGGATGACGTCGGTGTTATAGAGAAGGGAGGCTTGTATGCATGGGTGATTGCAAGCCTTCCATAAAAACAACCTTACCCGGTCTTGTGCTTCAGAGAGTAACTATCTAGGTGCAATCCCATGGTCATTCATGAAACCTTTACCTTTTTACTTCACTAAAATTACAATAACCTAGGACAGCTATAAATACCTATCCGAAAAAGTTTCAAATTTTCTGGAATGCACCTCATATATGTATATACATACATACATATATATATATATATATATATATATATATATATATATATATACACGCATATGCATATATATATATATATATATATATATATATATATATATATATATATATATATATATATATATATATATATATATAGAGGGAGATAGATAGATAGATAGATAGATAGATAGATAGATAGATAGACAGACAGACAGACAGACAGACAGACAGACAGACAGACAGACAGACAGACAGACAGACAGATACATGCATATATATATATATATATATATATAAATATATAAGTTAATTAAAAGGATGATTACCTCCAAGAAAACACTGGTTCTATAACTTATGTCTGGGAAATAAAATTTCCCTAAATCAATAGGTATATATTAAGTATATAATCCGTATTAAATTAAAAGAAGAAAATGGAGAGTTGGTTGTTTAATATTTATTTATAAATTGATAATCATTTCTTCCTGCAGCTGTTTCTATTTCTTCCATTTCTTCCTACAGCTGTTTCATAAATTACAAATTCATGCTTTAAATTTGTATTTATAAGTTATGAGCAAAATATCATCAGGGAAGAATTAGACATTAAAAAATTACATGCTGACCTATCTGTTCATTCCAGCAGATACGTGTGATAAAACTGAGACCAGACAACAACAGCAACAACAACAACATCAATATCAACAACATATAGAGAAACTAATATTTCGAAATAAACTAATTCTTCAATGTCTATAACACAAATTTTTTTGTTGTTAGGCAACAAACACAACTATTTTATAATATAAATGTGTGTATGTATATATATATTGTTTGTTGCCTAACTACAAACAAATTTGTGACATAGACATTGAAGAATTAGTTTATTTCGAAATATTAGTTTCTCTATATGTTGCTGTTGTTGTTGTTGTTGTTGTTGTTGTTGTTGTTGTTGTTGTTGTTGTTGTTGTTGTTGTTGTTGCTGCTGCTGCTGCTGCTGCTGCTGTTGCCCGGTCTCACTTTTAGCACATGTACCAAACCAATGGCGAAATGTCTTCCATTTTTAACTACCTGTCTTTTTCCATGTCTAATATTTCTTTACCTGATAGTTTCTTTCTTGCTGAAAATGGCAAGGTGTAATTTCATGCAGAATTAGCTGCTATTTTTAACAAGTTGAACGTCGGTGTAAAGGCTTTCTGATTGATCCATAATCATAACATTTCTTTTTGTTGCTTTTACATGCTTAAGTCAGCTCTGATCGAGCAAACCTATAATCAAAGGCATCCCAGAAATGACCATCCCGTCTTTTTCTTCTGTACAGATACTATATGCATCATCCTATGAGTCTTTTTAAAAGATAGTATGCTAAGACTACAACAGGCTAACTGGTAATCCAGTTGATAGGTTAAATGGTAATCTCGTTGACAGGTTAAATGGTAATCTAGTTAATAAAGGTAATCTATTTAATTGAAGTGCATTGTTATTGTTGTTTAACACCAGAGCAGACCATCACACATTTCCCTGTTTTTTATTGTTTGTATTTTTGTTTTGTTTATTTCATGTACAGTTTACTTAAGATCGCATTATCGTGCATATCTTTCCAGTTTTGAGAAAAAGTGAGCAATAACCAATCACATAGAAGCTCCTTGATTGACTCTTAGCATCTATTGAAATGTAGTGCAAACTATTACTACCTTATACACGCCACAAACAACATTTCATATATTCTCTATATCCAGTAGCTATATTTATCTAACGGATGGTCAATTGGTAAAGTCGTTAGGGTGTTGGACAGGTGTTTAGCTAGAGTTGTTTAGATTCTTAGCGTTGCTTCATATATTCTTTATATCCAATGGCTATTTTTATCTAACGGCTGGTCGATAAGCAAATTCATTACAATATTGGTTTCAATTTTTGGCACAAGGCCAGCAAATTTGGGGGAAGGAGTAAGTCGTTTATATCGACTCCAGTGCTAAACTGGTACTTATTTTATCGATCCCGAAAGAATAAAAGGGAAACTCAACCTCGGCGAAATTTGAACTCAGAACGTAAGGATGGACGAAATGCCGTTAGGCATTTTGCTCTGCGTGCTTATGAGTCTGCTGGCTCACCGCCTCAACGAGTATAAATGCCTCTCCGGCGGGGAATCGAGCCCCGGTCTCCTGCGCGACAACCCGGGATACTTACCACTACACTACCGTGGACCAGCTAATTCATTAGAATATTGGACAATTATGGTAACTGTTTCGATTCTTTGCGTTCTGAATTCTAATTCTGTCGAACTCAACTTTGCCTCACATTTCCCTCTAGAGCTAATATATAATGTACTAGTCGAGTCAGAGGCAAATTCTGTTTCGAGCTTATTGCCCCATTTGGCCAGATTTCATTTCCTTTTTCTGTGACATTTAAGTGACCGTGAGGACAAGACTCGCTTCTAAACGACACGTCTTTCCGTCCCAGGGTTAAGGACTAACTACCGTTGTTACTCGATTTAAACTGAGTGAACTTGAGCAAAGTGATATAAAATGCTTTGATGAAGGACACCACAAGTCGAACACTCGAGCTTACGATCATGAGCCCAGCAACATATCTATAGGACTTGGGAGTCGGTTCTTGTCCCACCTCTTTTTACACTCTCAGACTCGGTTATAATTCAGTACTGTGAGAAGGTCGAGAGGTACCAATAGCAGCCATTTGTCTCCAAGAAATAGTGAAGAGTTTATTATCTAGTGGCTATCAACCTCTTGTCATCTACCATACTATAAAATACACACACACACACACACACACACACACACACACACACACACACACATTCAAATATATGTATGTGTGTATGTGTTTGTGTGTGTGTGTATGTCTGTATACTTGGCTTTCGTATTTGGCTTGCAAGATTCTTGATGTGAATAATGAGAGGGCAGGTCATTGAAGAGGTCGCGTATAGCGACGACAGGGCTTTGACAAACAAATAACCGATTGATCGCTTAATCAACACATTAAACAAATGATCGGTTAGTTAGTTGGTTAGATATTTAACCGATTGACAAACAATACATAAGTGATACTGAACCAGTCGTGTGTGTTTATCATTATTAGCGTAATGACCTTCCCAAGACACAACAATATATATAATTTCTTTTATTCTTTTCTTTTATTCTTTTACTTGTTTCAGTCATTTGATTGCAGCCATGCTGGAGCACCGTCTTTAGTCGAACAAATCGACCCCAGGACTTATTCTTAGTAAGCCTAGTACTTCTTCTATCATTCTCTTTTGCCGAACAGCTAAGTTACAGGGACTAAACACACTAACATCGGTTGTCAGGCAATGTTGGGTCACAAACACAGACACACACACACACACACACACACATACATATATATGTACCATTATCCATTCGTACGCACTTCTCTTCTACAACATCTCGATTTTCTCTGATATGCTACCTTGCAGTCTGGAACACTTCATACCTTTGGTATTCATGCCGAAGAACATTGGTAAGATTCTTCCTTTCTGCTCCTCTCTTGCTAAATAGGCCTGTCACCTAGCTTCAATCCTAGATACCTGATATAGTTCTTTACTATCCTCGTTCTTCCAATAATTTCGAGCCTGCCTATTTGCTGTCACGGTTCTGTCTGCTTCCCTATCGTGTCACCCTTGGTTTAAAAGGCACATTGCACCAACCACATGTCTTTATCTTCTCATCCTAGTCAAATGCTTCTGTTACAATGTCGTTAAATTTCTCACTGTTCGATAGATCATGAAACTTCCATTTCTTTCTTTTCCAAGTTGGCTTTTTGTGCCGCTGAGTCTTAACTCTAAGTCTATGTGGATATGTATATATATATATATATATATATATATATATATATATATATATATATATATATATATATATATATTTCAGGATTCAAGCGAATCAGGTCCTTAAATAGTAAATCACTAGGATCGTGTCAGCGAAATCGCTATTGTGTACAAACAATATCTGTAAACAAATACGTAGTCACTAAAGTAAACACGGGTTTATACTCCGATTGATTGTACAGTCACAAATGGCCGGCTGAATATACAACGAGTTTCAAGCCTGCACATGGGTACAAACACTGCACCAATTGTACTGCACTCAACAGACTTCAGATCCAAGCGAAATGCAGGTTCGGAGTAAGGTGAATTATAAACAAATGGCAACAGATGGATTGTGGTTCTCTACAGCTATTTCAGACGTGATTTTTTATTGATTAATAGAAGTATTACATCATGCAAAAAAAAAAAACCGTTTTCATCAGGTGAATACATGTAAGAATTAAACATTTTGAACATCTCAATAACAAGTCAAACGTGCAATTTTTGACTCTACCAACAAAAGTTCGGCCAGAATGTGTGTGTGTGTGTAAAGTATGTGTGTGTGAGAGAGAGAGAGGCGAGTGAGTGAGAGAAAGAGAGAGAGAATATAACTGCGTGCACCTGTTTTAAAGTGTGTGTGTATGTTTACTGAAGTTCTTTCGGGCGCAGTCAATGATCTCTCGATTCATCCCACTTTCAGATATTTCGTTTTATTCAGTCTCACTACGTGGCAACTCGGGCAAATGTATTCTACGGTAGCCTCGGGCCGACAAAAGCCTTATGGGTGGATTTGGTAGACAGAAACTGAAAGAAGCCCGTCATGTGTGTGTGTGTGTGTGTGTGTGTTCGCGTGCGCGTGTGTGCGCGCGCGCGCGCGTGAGTGCCTGTCTGACTTCATGTCTGTGTCTGTCATCCAACCGTTGGTACGTTGACACCCCCGTAATTTAGCGGTTCGGCAAAAGAGAAGATAGAATAAGTACCAGGCTTTAAAAAAATATTAAGTACAGGGGACGAGTCATTCAACTAAAAAATTCTTCGAGGTTGTGCTCCAGCATGGCCGCCGTCTAATAACTGAAACATGTAAAAGGTAAAAACAACATGTATCTATATGTATTCAGATACATTTTAAAAAATAACGTCGACCACTAACGTGGACAATTGATGCGCTAGAAATAGATCACATAGATAGATAGATAGATAGATAGATAGATAGATAGATAGATAGATAGATACCAACATATGTGTGCGTGCGTGAGTGTGAGTGTTAGCGTGTGTGGAGGGTGAACGTGACTAAAGCAAGAAATATGTTTCATTGTGTATGGCAGCTTGAATAGTGTGTGTTTATTTTGTGTGTTATTATACACACCTGATAGATGTCATTTCTCGTGGGATATAATGCAATATTTGCTAAGAGGCCTTTCTACATTTGCCTGCTTGCTCGCTAATATGTTTATCTCTCCGTCTATATACGTGAAATGTGTGTGTGTGTGTGTGTGTGCTTGTGTATGTGTATGTGTGTGTGCATTTTTTATATATATATATATATATATCAGTATATATGTATCAAATACATATGTATCATATATATATAAATATATATATATATATATATATATATATATATATATATATATATATTTATATATATATGATACATATGTATTTGATACGTATATACTGATATATATATATATATATATATATATATATATATATATATATATATATATATATATATATACGTATATATATAAATATATGTTTGTATACGTGTGTGTATATATATATACATATATATATATATGAATACATATATGTGTGTGTATACGTATATATACATATGTACATACATCCATACATATTTATATGTATATATATATGCACATATATATATACATCTATTGACCAATAGATGTACATACATATAGATACATATATATATATATATATATATATATATATATATATATAAAACACACATATATAAAATACATATACACATATAAATGTATGTACGTACGTATGTATGTACGTATGTATGTATGTATGTATGTATGTATGTAAGCGTGTATGTATGTGTGTATGTATGTATGTATGTATGTATGCATACAGCCATCGCACACGCACTCATCCTCACACAAACGTGTGCGTTTATGTGTGTTAATGTGTCCGTACGTTAATCTGTGTCTTTACCTCCCTCCCTACGTACGAACGTACGTACCTATCCAGCCACCTACCAGAGAGGTAGGTAGGTAGGTAGGTAGGTAGGTAGGTTCTTACCTACCTCCCTGCCTATCTATCTATCTATCTATCTATCTATCTATCTACCTATCTATCTATTATCAGTCTATCTATATTTGTCTGTACTTATCTATCGATTTACCTATCTACCTATCTATACGTCTGTCTGAATGTCAGTTTGTCAGTTTGTCTGTGTCGAACTGTATCGAGTTAATTACAAAATCAGCTAGATTTAGTAGAAGATCAAGCTGTCTGAATAATTATCCAAAACCTATTCAACCGTACTACATACAAGAGTGTATAAACGACATAAAAGATAACGGTGCGTGATTTAAAGAGCTATTTGTATTAAAGATAGCGATATATCTTCTGGGAATCGGAGCCATCCTCAGTTCGGCTTCAAACAAATTGATTGCTTTAATTATTCAGTCGGATTTTCTGTGAAAGATAGTTTCCTTACGATGACATTAGATTAGACATTTCAAACAAATAAAAATACAAAAAGACAAAGAAGAAAAAAGAAGAAGAAATTGCTGCCTTTTCTTTTATTTTCTGTGTTGTCTCTTTTGGCTCTGACCACCTCTCTCTGTGTTTGGCTGTCTGCTCGTCTGTCTGTCTATATATATGTATGTATATACAGATGTACGTATGATTGTATGCATACATATAGAGTTCTATGAGTGAGATATATATATATATATATATATATATATATATATATATATATATATATAATGTATGTACGTATATATATATATATACATATATATCTGTATAATAAATATTATATCTATATATTATGTAGTTATACATATAAGCATGCATACATACAAGCATGCATACATACTAAGAGAGAAAGAAATAGATAGATAGATAGATACATACATACATACATACATACATACATACATACATACATACATACATACATACATACATACATGCCGCTGTGAAGGCAAGACGAACTACTAGCGTTCTACCTCAGATTCGCGTTTGGCCGTACGGCTTTTGAATGTTGTTTTCACTGTCCAATTTTTCGTGTCTTGGTTTGTGTTTGCCACCTTGGAATCCTCTGTGTAGTGGGTTGATCCACTACTCAGGAAGAGACTATTCTAGAGTACGTTCTGTCTTATCTTCGAAACGTCAGGTTAGAATAGAGACAGCTGATGAAGGAATATTCCAAGTGGCTTTCCGTTTTCCTGTGTTCGTTCCGTTGTCTGTAGTTCATTGTTCTAACGTCCTGTACCCTGATATGCATATATATATACACATGTAGATGTAAGTATGTACATATATGTGTGTATACATGTGTATATATATATATATATATATATATATATATATATATATATATATATATATATATATATATATATATATATATATATATATATATATAATATAATATAGGATAAATTCTTTATAAGAATTTATCAAGTAGTCAGCGTGAAAAAACCTCATAATGAAAAAATAACGAAAAATTTCGTAATGAAAAGATTCATCGTTTCTTCATAGATATATTTAAATATATATAAAGGGCATTAACTGTGTATTAATGCCTCACGCTATCGAGGGACTAAATAAGTAAAAAAAAACTACCAAAAATAAGTAACATATTTACCGAAAGCGAGGGAATGCAGCTTTTCAAAATTTATCTCTTAAAAACATTTAACTCAACGTCCGTGATAGAAAATTCAACAAAACAATTACACCATGTGAGGGGAGATAAATATTACTTATTTAAAGGACACAATATATGTATTTAAGTGCTGCTAATAGTTTCATATGTTGA
>NC_142930.1:82319070-82326570 GCF_046866305.1 Octopus bimaculoides | reverse complement strand
TTTATTTTTTTGCCAATTAGGCACACGCACTATTTACTTGATCTTCACTTTTTATACGTCTGTCAAAATTCGTTCGCCACATATTTTGCGACCTCATCAGTGACTCTCTGTCCCATGTGTCTCTTTCACCTCTGTGTGTGGTGTTAAATAAAATGAGACAACAAAGCCAAGGCTATGGGGAATTTTCAGGACATTTATAAGGAGAAAGTTAATCTTACATCTGTTTCTGGGTTATTAGGGATATCCCTTCATCAGTGAAGGGAATTGAACTCACGACATTACGATCGTGAGCCGAATGCCCTAACCACTAAGCTCCGCGCGCGCGCGCAATGAGTAGACAAACGAAAGAAGGGCACTCAATAGATTTATTGAGAGTTATATGGCCGAAGACTAGCCACACGCTTGAAACTCAGTCTGAATCAAACGATTTTGATATAAATATTACCATCTATATAATTTTGTGTGCGTGTGTTCGTACAGCTGGTGACCTGTACCAACGTACGATACCTATTTATTTTAAGTTGTTAAGAGCCAATTATTATCATTCGCACTGTTCTATATTACACTACTGTGACTTTGTAGTTGGTAAACCTACCAGCCATAGATGTTTGGCAATCATTCCTATATCCTGTCCACTAGATTAACCGTTACACTATTCTCTATTGTAGCCGACTGCATCCGCTATGAACATTTGTAAGTAATAATGAGTAATAAAAGCATTTGTAGACATACTGCAGATCTTCCAAATACCTCATGTTTGTATTTGCTAGTCATAAAGTGTTAGTTAATTTGATATCATTAAACTGACTTTAGTATTGGCTAATATTGTATACACATACACACGCACGCACGCACGCACGCACACACACACACACACACACACACACACACACACACAAACGCGCATACATATACACACATACACAGACATTCAGACAGACAGACAAATAGATAGATAGATAGATAGATAGATAGATAGATAGATAGATAGATAGATAGATAGATAGATATACTTACGTATGTATTGTTAATATTTGCTTGTATATATACATATACACGCATACACACATGCACATGTACATGTTTGTAAGTATGCACATATGCATGTATGTATGTATATAAATGCAAATGGCGGCGAGCTTGCAGAATCATTTGAGCATCGGACAAAATACTCTACGGTGTTTGTTCCGATTCTTCACAGTTTGAGTTCAAAATCCCTCTGAGTTAGTTAAAGAGACGTACCAGTGAAGTACTGGGATCGATTATATCAACTTAACTTTTCCCTAAAAATTACTAGCTTTGTGCTTTCGGTCTTTGCTTTCATTTTATACATAAGCTATTGTTTATATTTGCTGTCAGTCGTATACTGGCGTTTATATTCTATATACCTCTAGACCATGACATACAGTGTAATTCATATAAGACGATAATCGTCTTGGAGATTTTTTTTATGTCTGCCTCTTCTATGTTTTATCGAATTCTCCAAAATTCAAAATTTATTTGATACGCAGTAAAAGATTTTGATAATATTCTTTTCTACTCTAGGCACAAGGTCCGGAAATTTGGGGGAGGGGGCCAGTCGATTAGATCGACCCAGTACGCAAATGGTACTTAATTTATCGACCCCGAACGGATAAAAGGCAAAGTCGACCTCGGCGGAATTTGAACTCAAAACGTAAAGACAGACGAAATACCACTGAGTATTTCGCCCAGCGTGCTAACGTTTCTGCCAGCTCGCCGCCTTAAAGTTTGAAAATATTGTAAATGCAGTGTGATCGAATGGTTATGTTGTTCACTTCGTAACCACCCATAGGATCCGGTTTCGATCGCACGGTTGGTGGGGACGCATCTTGGGTAATCAACTCATATCTTGTGAGTGTAATTGGATTGACGGAAACTGTAGAGAAGCTGCGGGTGGATTCTACCTATGATTCAAAAGGTACATCTCTGTCACCTGTCACACTTATTTCTACCTGAGAATTATGTTATCGGTTCGCGTATCTGTGAGCTGTTCAGTCTTTAATTCAAGAGTGGCTTATTCACTTGATTGAACAACCAACTGAAACCTCATCGTTAAACGACGGAGACCCACCGCAACATTAAACTTCAAATAACAAAAACAGAAGACATTTTAAGCGGACTTTTATTTTCTCCTCCGTATTTGTGTGTATGTGTGTGTATGTGTATTTACACACGCATACACATACACAAACACACATACACACACAAATACATACATACATACGTACGTACACACACACACACACACACATACACACACACATATATATATATATCGAAACGTCTAGTTAGAATAGAGGCAGCTGACGAAGGATTAATTCCAAGTGGCTATCTGTTTTCCTATGTGTTCGTTCCGTTGTCTGTAGTTCACTGTTCTAACGTCCTGTACCCTGATATGCATCTATTTACACATGTAGATGTAAGTATGTACATATATGTGTGTATACATGCATATATATTCTTTGTATTTTATATATATATATATATATATATATCCCTGCATATCTCACATCATATCTCACATCATATCTCACATATCTCACATCTTCTCACACCGTCTCCGATGAAGGGATATAATAAATATCCTGGAAACAGCTGTAAGACCTTCTATTTATTAATGTTCTAAACTCTACACAGCCTTGGTTTTTTTATCACATTACGAAAAGTAATTTTTTTATATGTATATATATATAAATATGAATATGCATTTTTAGGTTTCTGCCAACCAACCAATTGAATGATTTTACTAAGATTTGGAGTACAGGAAGTACCTGTGCAGATGAATAATTTTTAGTGGGTGTAGCTTGCACTGCACTACCCCCACTTATTAGCCCAAGAAGACTTTCACCGGTGTGACAAGAGAATTGACAAAACCAGGAATTTCCAAGGCCTCAGGTTTTATTTCGGAGATTTCCTTCTCCTAGGTAGATTACCAACCAAGGTTAAAGAGCTTCTACCTGCCCATGAGGTAAGCCGTCCCATTCCAGACACCTAACCGACACTCAGACACTCTGTAAAGTGATCAAATATCACTCCGGTGACCGATGTGGAGCAGCTCATCAAAAAAAAAAAATAAATAAATAAAAAATAAATTAAATAAATAAATAAATAATAAAAATATATATATATATAAATAAAATATAAAAGATAAAAAATAGTATATATATAAAATTAAAATTATTCACATATACATATTTACAGACATTCACACACATATACACACCCATACACATATATACATATACATATTTACAGACATTTTGTTGGATGGTCGTTGACTGCTCAGGAGTTCATCCGCCCTTTGACAGGTCTTATTTTTCGTCCTGCAGGGTGTCCAACAACACCCTCCTCACCAAGCAAGCCTGGTGGGGTTGCCAGTTTAGTCGCCGACGACCCGACCATGCAACAGGTTGTACTGGATTACATGTTACCAGTAGCACTGAAGAGCGACCTGACATAGGGTTAATTTTGGTGGTAGGCTTTCTGAATCTTTTGCTGTGGAAAATGGAGTAAAGCAGGGAGACCTTGATGCACCCACCCTCTTTGCAATATACTTTGCCGTTGTGGTGTCACATTCCTTTCAAAACTCTGAGGAGGATATCTACATAAAATATCGAACAACGGGGAATGTTTTTAATTTGACCCGACTGAAGTTTAAAACGAAGGTTTTTACTTCACTTATTAGGGAACTTTTGTATGCTGACGATTGCGATCTGGTTAGTCATTCTGAATCGGGTCTGCAATCCCTTGTATCTGCATTTGATGCAGCTTGTGATAATTTTGGCCTGACCATCAATCTGAAAAAAACAGTTGTAATGTATCAACCTGCGTATGGTGCTGTTTGTAACCTCCCTAAAATTTTTGTTAAGGGAAAGTTACTTGAGGTTGTCAATTCATATGTCTACCTGGGAAGCTCTGTTCAAGATGATGGAACTCTTGATACGGAAATACACCTGCGAATTCAAAGGGCAGCAAAAGCATTTGGTGGCTTGGAGTCACGCGTTTGGCGCCAGCGACATATAAATAACAATACAAAGCTGGCTCTTTACAAATCATTTGTCTTAACATCCCTATTGTATTCCTGTGAAACTTGGACCTGTTATGAAAGGCATTTTAAAATGTTAGAAAAATTCCACCAAAAATGCCTTCGTCATATTTTAAGAATTAAATGGAATTCTTTTACTCCAAACACAGATATCCTTGCATCTGCAGGCATCCCCTCAATTAAAGCCATGATTTTGAGGAACCAATTGAGATGGTGTGGCCATATTGTTCGAATGGCAGATGAACGCATGCCGAAACAGCTGTTTTATGGTGAGCTTGCAGAGGGGAAACGTTATCGGCATAAACCTAAAAAAAGGTTTAAGGATGGCATAAGGACTGCTATGAAGTCAATTGGAATGGCTCCAAAAGATATAGAAGTCCTCGCTTCAGATCGAGTTGGATGGCGAACAAGGGTGTGGAGAGGAGTGAAAGCATTTGAAGAGGCCAGGATGATGCAAGCAGGGCTCAAGAGACATTTAAGGGAAAATGTAAAGACTGAGAAGGTGAATGACAAGGACCTTTTTGTGTGCACAGTCTGTGACAGACCATGTCTGTCCTTGGCTGGCCTCAAATCTCACCTGCGAACCCATGGAAAACAAACCTCATCCAGCTATTCTGATTATATGTCTGTGCACACGTTTGAATGTGGTGTGTGCCAGAGGGTTTGCAAATCCAATGGGGGTCTTAAAAGACATGTTAGGATCCACAATGAGCAGAACTTACTTGCAGGTATTGGTAGTGCAAATCAGAGGTGCAATCTGTGTGGGTGTTTTTTCAAAACACTGTCTGGTTTAAAAAGCCACATCAGACGCCATGAAAGGGCTAAGGTGTAGGTGCAGGAGGTGGTCAAACTCTGTTTAAGGAGTAGACAACCACCATATATATTTATATATATGTATATATATATATATATATATATATATATATATATATATATATATATATATATATATATATATATATATATATATATATATATATATATATATATATATATATATATATATATATATATATATATATATATATATATATATATATAAATATATATATATATATATGGAAATTATAATAAACACAAGTTTGAATCAATTGGTTCCCTGCGTACGTTTCACCGTTGTGGTTGTTTGGAACTTCCTCTACATTAGATTTTTCAAATTTAATTGGACGCTTTAACGACAGAGGATCATCAGGGGAATGTGTATGAATGTGTATGTTTGTCTTGAAGAATATTGAATCTGTATTTTCTCACAGTTGAATATTACAAAGAAAAATCAGAAAAGTAATGCAATTTGTTTCTTATGAGAGGCATATTTTTCAATGAAATTATTCGATATTTGGTACAGATGTGAAGAGACATACTCTTGATCTTTAATTACCTAATTTTTGAGGGGTTTTTTTAGTTTTTGTTTGTTTTGTTTTGTTCTTTTGCTTTGTTCTGTTTTGTTTTTTCAGATATATGATGAAATGAGCTGATATTACTATGGCTGCTTCACTGGAAATCTGTCAGAAGCAAAGAGCAGTGAATGAGTTCCTTGTGGCCGAAAGGGAAACTCTTGTAAATATTCACAAAAGATGAAAATGTTTTCAAAGATAAATCTTTAGATTACAGCATTGTGTGTAGATGGCCTGCTGTTTGAATGAGAATTCAGCAGATTAAAAACAATTGAGAAATTCAAGCTTAGCATACATGCTTCGTAATGGACACCCATTAAATTCTGTCAACCCTGCCAGCAAGAAAAAAGCAGACGTTTGATTAGAGCTGATAGGCGCATAGCCATTGACGAAATAGCATCAGAGCTTGGAATTAACCATTGCAGTGCTAAACGACATTAAAACAAATTGCATAACTTTTTGACTCACCTTCGTATTTCACAAGTTAAGTATTTGCAGTGAATCCAGTGTAGACATGATGAACCATTGCGTTCATAGGTATAATTGATTACAACTCTTCCACCATTTATCTGATACTCATTTCATCGAACTCAGAAAGAAGAATAAACGCAAAGCTGACTTGAGTGGAGGTGAATTTAAATTCAGAGCTTAAAGTGGCCTAACTAAATACTACAGGGTCTTCGTCTGTCGCTCTATTGATTCTCCAAGTCCTCCATTCTTTCTGGTGAAATTAATTTCTGTACCTTCAAATTAGAATAGTTTGTGGAGTCTATTGGAAAAGTAATGCATTAATATCGTTTTCTATCTCTTTTCTATCATTTATTTCTTTCAGTCATTGGACTGCAGCCATCCTGGGGCACCATCATAAAGCGTTTTGTCGAACAAATCTACCCCAGTACCTTAGTACATATTCTGTCATCCCTTTTTACCGAACTGCTAGGTTACGGGACGTAAAAATAAGAACCAACACTGCTTGTCAAGTTGTGGTGGGGGACAAACGCAAATAAAAAATATACACATAGATACATACATATATTTCTATACAATGGGCTTCGTTCAGTTTCCATCTACTAAATCTACTCACAAGGCTCATTGCCCTAATAATCATTTCTACTATAAGCACAAGCCCGAAATTTTGCGGGCAGGGGCTAGTCGATTACGTCGACACCACTACTTGACTGGTACTTTTTTTTTATCGACTCCGAAAGGATAGAAGGCAAGTCCACCGCGGAGGTATTTGAACTCAGAACGTAAAACTGGAAGAAATGCTGCTAAGCATTTTGTCTGGCGCGCTCGCGATTTTGCCAACTCGACACCTTACATTACTCTAATAATAAGTTAGTGTTTATATACTCAGTGCTGAGGACCTCATATAACTAACTGGAAATAGTATTTTGTTTTGTTAAGAAAAAAAAGGAAAGAAATCATGACAAATATTTTTATAGTCGGCAAATACAGAAGACAACTCAGGAAATGTTTTAGCCTTATAACGACCATCTTGAGTAAAGTATACACTTCATCGCTGAGGATGGACATAATTATTTCGAGTTCATTTCTTTATGTTCCCTGCATTAAATACGGGGGTCGTTAAAATGTATTGTGTGTAATTGTTAAATATTGATTTCAAATGTTGACACAAGGCCAGAAATTTTGAATGAGGAGTTAGTCAATTGCATCAACCCCAATGCTCAACTGGTACTTATTTTATCGACCCTGAAAGGATGAAATTTGAACTCAGAACGTGAAGGCAGATGAATGCCGCTAAGCATTTTGCCCGGCGCGGTAATGATTTTGTCAGCTCGGCGCCTTGTAATCTTCTTTCATTAAATTTTCACATCTTTAGTTCTGTATGATAGAATTAATCTTTAAAAGTATGTTGAAGCCTAATGCTTTCATTTTATTGTCGTCGATCAACAAAATTTATTACAATTGTATATCAATATATTTTATAGATCATTAATTATTACTTCACTTTATTATATGGAAACGTTTAAGAGCGATTATTTTTTCAACTAAACCTCATTTTATAGATGACTTGTG
>NC_142930.1:82304070-82314070 GCF_046866305.1 Octopus bimaculoides | reverse complement strand
TAATGATTTTCAATATCTTTTAAGATTGAGAAACTCTTGTTTTAAAAAGTATATCATCGCAATTGGATTGACTCCTTTCAAATTGCAAATTTTATAAAGCCAAAATATCTGAATAATAGCCTCTTCTGTGGTTTTTGTTGTTCAATCAGATCTCAGATATGAACATTTAATATATTATTCGGAGATTAGCTGGTTATCTCGCGGAAAAGTTCGGCAGTGAGCTATGTCACTGCGAAGTGAAGTAGAAATTTTTTATCTGACATTAAAAAAAAATTCATACTTTAGCTTCAAGATTCTCAGATACCAAGTCAATGCTTCAGTTAGTTTATTTTTTCCGGTATTTTATTTTTTTAATTGAATGACTTAAATATCTCTCTACAAGGCCGTGATCAAACAATTATTGGTTTAATGGAGAAAATAAATGCGTTTAAAGAAAAGCTCGAATGGTGGAAAAGGAAAGTTGAGCAAGAAAAAATGCAACTTCATCCAGTATTCAGTCTACTGAAAAAAAGATTACAATAATAATAATAAAAATAATAATAATAATAATAATAATAATAATAATAATAATAATAATAATAATAATAATAATAATAATAATAATAATAAATATTTTTATTACTGTCATCATCACCGTCGTCGTCGTCGTCGTCGTCGTCATTATCATCATCATTATTATAATTATTATTAGTAGTAGTATTACTATTACTACTACTACTACTACTACTACCATTTTAATTTCAATTTTAGTGACGTACAGGTTATTATTTTGAAACATTTAGCAAAATTGATAACAGAATTTAGATTCAGTCGTTGCATTCCAGCAGAGGATGCTGAGATACATTTAGTACTAGCATTAACGATTTGCATGAGAATTTTGTCGATATTAATAAATGTAGCAGTTATAATTTCAATGAGAATGTCGAATTTATCGGTGCTTTTTTGCTGAATGTTAAGGCGAAGAAACCAATTGTTGGAAGGAAAGCAATGAAGGTGCTTCTTCCCTTTACTACAAATATTTGAGAGAATTAAGCTTTTTCAAAGACTGTTAACTTCATTTGAACATTTATTATTTGTTATATGGTGTCAGTGACCAGGTCGTAGTTCGCGCAAAGAAAATGTTGATACTCTATAACAAATAATAAATGTTTAAGTGAAGTTAACAGTCGTCGTGTATTTTTGAATACTTAACATGTGTTTTCCACGCTGCAGTCGTTTTAGTTTCATCACAGAGCCTCAGATCAAATCATTTGCCTGACAAGTACACCTCCGAAACAAGGTTTTCAATCTTAACGATTACAAAAATAAAACGAAGAAACTGATTGCAACAAAAGTGTAACTTATTGAAGATGAAACCTACACTGGGGGAACTTCTCAACTTGTCCCAACCAAAAATTTCATGAAATTCCATAAAAGTGCTAACAGTCACATAGTATTTAAGTAATGAATTTTAGAAAATTACCACAAATTGGCGGGCGTATACAGAGCACTCAAAAAGCCTAAGGCTTCCTACCTATAGATTCCAACTATTCTCTAATTGATATTGCTAAATCTTGATATAAAATATCCTTAATATAATATTCTAAAATTCAATATAATCTTTCACAATAGCGAACGTAATTTTATTGCAACAACGGAAGTTATTAAAAGACAAGTGATGAGCCATGCTACAGTTAGTTATGTATCCAAAACTTAAATCATTATTCGTGAGGCTTATCAATGTTTATTTTCATAAAGTAAATGATGCCGAAAACTAAATTTAGCACATCACCATAATTTTAAAATTAATTGGCTATTCTCAGTTGCAGATTTAGTGTTCAAGCAATAAAATTTATTTTCAATATTTAGTAGAATTACGGAGAAAATTGGGCGAAATCTTCCTCCATTTTCCCATTACACAAAACTAAATCAGTTTCCTTGTCTTAATTGGATATTAGATTATTACTTATTGTATTTACTCATATATTAAATATACTAAGGAGAATCTATAGTGAACAAGATAAAAACAATTTAGTGACTTCCTTTTTATTACAATTTTTGTGTTGCCATCTTAAAATTACAAACTACTTAGGGTTGCTGTTCTAAAAGGTTGAGTAATACTGACGGAGAGTGTCAGTTATTGGATCATTGGAGGTTTAAAGCTGAATTAAGCATAGCACCGAACTAGATGTTTTACATCGAATCCAGGAATTTCTTTACGGTGGTGAGGACAACTTCGATAACAGACAGCAATGATGATGATGACGACCACGACAGTGATCATCGAATGGGGATTGTCGACAACAGGACACCTATCTTTGGGTGGTCAGATAGACTTAGTCACCCGTTTTAATACTACCACTTACAGAGACCGTTGAGCTACCTTTCGTGAGACACACTCTCGGTTTTGGAATCTACTGCATCTTCCGAGTGTTGTTGACTCTCCGCCATAACTACTTTGCTCCATCGATGATCACTGACCATCAGCGAGACACTCCTCGCAACAATACGAAAAGTCATAGACTCTGCTCTTCCTCTTCTGACTAAACAAAGAAAATAAAATGAAGAGGAGGAGGAGGAAGTTGATGTCGACGACGACGACGACGAAGATGATGATGATGATGATGATGATGATGATGATGATGATGATGATGATGACGATGACGAAGATGCCGATGAAGATTTCGATGACGATTTCGATGACGATGATGAGGAGAAGGGAGCGGAGGTGGAGGAGAAAGAAGAAGAGGAGGAGAAGGAAGAAGAGGAGGAGAAGGAAAAAGAGGAGGAGGAAGAAGAGGAGGAAGAAGAGGAGGAAGAAGAGGAGGAAGAAGAGGAGAAAGAAGAGGAGAAAGAAGAGGAGAAAGAAGAGGAGAAAGAAGAGGAGAAAGAAGAGGAGAAAGAAGAGGAGAAAGAAGAGGAGAAAGAAGAGGAGAAAGAAGAGGAGAAAGAAGAGGAGAAAGAAGAGGAGGTGAAGGAAAAAGAGGAGGAGGAAGAGGAGGAAGAAGAGGAGGAAGAAGAGGAGGAAGAGGAGGAAGAAGAGGAGGAAGAGGAGGTAGAGGAGGAAGAAGAGGAGAAAGAAGAGGAGAAAGAAGAGGAGAAAGAAGAGGAGAAAGAAGAGGAGGAAGAAGAGGAGGAAGAGGAGGAAGAAGAGGAGAAAGAAGAGGAGAAAGAAGAGGAGAAAGAAGAGGAGAAAGAAGAGGAGAAAGAAGAGGAGAAAGAAGAGGAGAAAGAAGAGGAGAAAGAAGAGGAGGAAGAAGAGGAGGAAGAATAAGAAGAGAAGGAGGAATAAGAAAAGGAGGAGAAAGAAGAAGAGGAGAAAGAAGAGGAGGAGAAAGAAGAGGAGAAGAAAGAATAAGAAGGGGAGTAGGATGGGAATGGGTGGAGGGGAGGGGGAGGGGATAGCAGTGGTGCTCAGAAGCATACTGATGATAAGGATACAGACAACAACAGCTGTATCAGAAAATACCAACACCCACAGCAACAGCATTAACAGCAGGTAGTAGTAGTAGTAGTAGTAGTAGTAGTGTGAGGAGGAGGAGAAGAAGAAGGAGGAGGTGGAGGAGAAGAAGAAGAAGAAGAAGAAGAAGAAGAAGACGACGATTAAAAACAAGAACAACAACAATTACAATACACAGCAAGAACAATTTTGCAAGTGTAAAAGAAACGAATTGCTGCCTGGCTGAAGCTGACAATGTGTGTGTGTATGTGCGTATGTGTGTGGGTGTGTGTGTGTGTGTGTGTGTGTGCGATTGAGTACGTATGTGTATCAATGTATATATATATATATATATATACATATACATATATATATATATATGTGTGTGTGTATGTGTGTGTGTGTGTGTGTGTGTATGTGTGTGTGTGTGTGTGTGTATAATTATATATATACATATATATATATATACACACACACATATATTTTCATTCATATATATATATGCATATACATATATTCATATGTATATATATGTATGAATGTTTACATATATGTATGTGTGTATATATATATATATATGCATATATATGTATATATAAATAAACATATATACATATATATATGTATATATAAATATATATATATACACATACACATACATATATATATATACAAACACATACATATATATATTTACATACACATACATATATATATATATATATATATATACATACATATATATACAGACACACACACATAGATGCACATACACGTAATGCCTCATTCGATACTAAATGCTCAGTGGTGCACATATATTTTACTATTTTTCAGAGAAAGCAGTAATAATGTGCGGTGACTGGCTAAAGTTCTGCCAAACACAGCCATTTTGGAGCTCAGTCTTGCGACAAAATGAGAGAAGACAAAATTTGTTTAAAAAAATAGAATGTGTGTATGTGTGTACGTATGCGTGTGCGTGTGTATATGTGTGTACATGTGTGTACGTATGTATATACATGTGTATATGTGTGTGTGTATACGTACGGACATGTATCACACACACACATATATATATATATATGTGCATACACCTATATACAGACATACATATATGTGCATATTACATATTATATGCATACATATATATTTACAAGCATATATATGCATGCATAAACATATATGTGTGTGTGTGTGTATGTGTGTATCAATATACACACGCGCACACACGCACACGTGCATGTATGTATGTATACATTAATGTATATGCCACACAAACGCACGTGTATATGTATGTATATGCGCGTATGAAGCCACACAAACGCAAACCTACATACACACACAACATGGTGTGTACGTGTGTGTGTGTGTGTGTGTACGTGTGTGTGTGTGTGTGTGTGTGTGTGTGTGTGTGTGTGTGTGTGTGTGTGTGTGTGTGTGTGTGTGTGTGTGTTTATGCATGGCTCTGTGTATATGTGCATACGCATGCATGTGAGTGTATGTACACATTGTCTGTAAGCCTAGTCAGCTAGATCTATTTAGGTGATTCGTAGATTAACTCTTTCTATTCTCGAGTAAAATTCGTATAATTTCGTGCATTACATTACATTTTGTAGGGATTTTATCAAGTCTAAGAATCAGGAGAAAAAAATGCAAATGAAACGAATCGAAAAATTTTTTGATCTGGAGACTAATTATGAAAGCGTTTGCAATTATTGTTTTTTTATTATTCCAATGCTTTACGGTAAATAGGTAAGTTTATATTTTTAAGGACGAGAATTTTTGGGGGGCCCAAAAAAGGCACGAAGTTACAAATGTATTCTTTTATTCTTTTCTTCTTTTATTTGTTTTAGTCATTTGACTGCGGTCACGCTGGAGCACTGCCTTTAGTTGAGCAAATCGACCCCAAGACTTATTCTTTGTAAGCCTAGTACTTATTCTATCGGTTTCTTTTGCCGAACCGCTAAGTTACGGGGATGTAGACACACCAGCATCGGTTGTCGAGTGATGTTGGAGGTACAAACATAGACACACAAACATATACGCACACAAACATATACACAAACACACACACACACACACATATATATAATATAAATAATATATAAATATATGCATATATATATACATACATATGTGTACATACCTACATGTATATGTATATATATATACATGCATATTATGGGTACAGGACATCAAAAAACGTGAACAAAATGAGAAACGAAAACATAAAAAACAAAAACATAGAAAACAAACTTTTTTTCGAACAACGAAAGAAACAAACAGAGAAACGAGACAGGCAACATAAAGAACAATCCCTTCATCAGTTATCACCTGTTTTATCTACCCCGCGTTTCGAAGGTAGAGACATACGACGGACTTCTTTCAGTTTCCGTTTACCAAATCCGCTCACAAGGCTTTGGTCGGCCCGAGGCTATAGTAGAAGACACTTGCCCAAGGTGCCACGCAGTGAGACTGAACCCGGAACCATGTGGATGGGAAGCAAGCTTTTTACCTCCCAGACACTCCTGAGCCTAAAAATATCAATTCCACTGTTTTTTTTTGTTTTTTGTTTTTTGTTCCAGGAGGCTGAAGAGTAAATTCGTCACTGGAAGGCTTTGAACTCGGTACATAAAGAAACGTGACTTAACATAAATAGCATGAAGCATTTCGGCGGTCGCTCTAACAGTCACAGACATTTTTGTGCCAAAGATAAATGAAATTATGGCTGTTCTGCGAGGTAGCGAGCTTGCAGAATCGTTACCACACCGGAGAAATTCGTCCGTCGTTACTGCCAGTTCAAATTCTACCGAGGACGACTTTACCTTTCTTCCCTTTCGGGGTAGATGAAATAAGCACTAGTGAAGTACTGCGGTCAATGTAATTAACTAGACCTCTTCTCCAAAATTTCAGGCCTTTTACCTGTAGTAGAAAGAATATTATTGTTGTTCTACCACATTACGGTATATTTCTGAATAACATGAGCTTCTATAGCTATTGTTTATATCCGGTCTCAAGCAGCATTAAGCAGAAATTAAAGAAATGTCCAAGTCATTTGTATGTACTTGCTGGATATGGTATTAGACTACCGCAGAAAGTTTTCTCTCTATAAAGTGAAAAGATTTAAACTTGAGATTGAAGGACAATCAATTGCTCAACAATGGGTGCTTTTCGCAAAGACTACTTGGTTGCAAACATTCGGAACAAATCAACGGTCTAAAGAGAACTTCCTTTCCCATGTGGCGGGGATCCTGAAAAAATTCATAGCCGTGGCCCTTCTTTCTCTGAGTAAGCCATCCATCCATCCATCTCCATCCACTATTCCATCTATCTCCGTCTACTATTCCTGAGAGAGTCGTAGGAGTAGAGTTCTAAGGCACCTCCACCATAAGATCCTTTCAGAAGCATCCGTCTTCCAGCTGGATTCCCATAGTACCACTGCTGTGACGTCTCAATTCGAAGTAGCGTCTGGACCCGGAGAGACCCCTTGATCTCCCAGCTGCACATCCTGTCGAATAACGTTACTCCAGAGATCTTTCGGAAGAAATTCATACAATTTAAAAAAGAATATTACTTACAACAAACCTGCTTTATATTCTATGCCATTACAAAAGTTTGCGCTACCTACTTACCACCCTGGTTGACTGAGCCTGTCACCCCTTTTCTTCTCACCCATCCTGTCCCTTTCCCAACTCGCTGGTCTATCCATTTCCCCAGTCCCCAGAAGCTAATCTCTATAGATCTTTGAGTTTCTGTTTCTGTAGTGAGACAAATCTATTTAAGAATAGAAACACCATTGTATTGCAGCAAACAACTTTCCACACTGAGGTATCTACTATCTTTCCAACAAAATCACACATTTAAACATGATCGAGTGGATTAGGAATTGGACCACCAGTTCAAATATGGTGAATCAAAATCCACTGTATGTTTTTCTTTTTGTCCCTAGAGTGGAACCGTTATTCTACTACTTTCAATTAATCTAACTACAGGAAATAGATAAAATAAAACACTAATGAAGTATTAGGGTCGATGTAATCGACTAGCCTTTTCTCCCAACTTTCAGGCATTGTGTCTATACCAGAAAGCATTATTATTTTTTTTTTTTTTTCTTTCTTCAAATTTTCTTCCATTTCTCGCCGAGTGTTTTCCGTACACCTAGGGCAGAGAAACTCATTGTATGCATTCCCAGTTTACACACGCAAATTCACAGGTATTATTATTATTATTATTATTATTATTATTATTATTATTATTATTAAGGTAACGAGCTGGCAGAATCGTTAGCACGCTTAGCGGCATTTCGTCTGTCATTACGTTCTGAGTTCAAATTCCACCGAGGCCGACTTTGCCTTTCACCCCCCAAGTACCAGTTGCG
Source organism: Octopus bimaculoides (assembly GCF_046866305.1). Lineage (NCBI taxonomy): Eukaryota > Metazoa > Mollusca > Cephalopoda > Octopoda > Octopodidae > Octopus > Octopus bimaculoides. Next base: position 82,306,277 of record NC_142930.1, on the reverse strand, counting down.
CACCAGTATCGATATAAACGACTAAACCCTCCCACCAAAAATTCAGGCCTTGAGCTAAAAATTTAAATCATTATTATTATTATTATTATTATTATTATTACTATTATTATGAGGCGGAGAGCTGGCAGAATCTTTAGCGCATCGGACAAAGTGCTTAACGGCTTTTCTTAGTGTTCTTTTCGTTGTGAGTTCAAATACCACTGAGGTCAACTTTACTTTTCATCCTTTCAGAATCGATAAAAATAAGTACCGGTCAAATATTGGGGTTGGTGGTATCGACTAACTCCTTCACCGAAAAACTACTGGCCTTCTGCCAAAACACGAAGCTATTATTACATTATAAGACGAAGGCGGCGAGCTGGCAGAAACGTTAGCACGCCGGGCGAAATGCTTAGCGGTATTTCGTCTGTCTTTACGATCTGAGTTCAAATTCCGCCGAAGTCGACTTTGCCTTACATCCTTTCGAAGTCGATAAATTAAGTACCAGTTGCGTTCTAGGGTCGATCTAATCAACTGGACCCCACTCCCCAAAAATGTTGGGCCTTGTGTCTAGAGAAGAAAAGATTATATTATAAGATGACCAACTACTGGAACTGTTTGCGCATCGGGCACAATAGTTTGTAGCATTTCTTCAGGCTTTTCACGTTCTGAGTTCAATCCTTTCGGAACCGAAACAAATAAAATACCAGTCAAATACTGAGGTCGATGTAATCGATTATCTTCTTCCCTCTAGAATTACTGGCCTTGCGCCAAAATTTGAAGCCATTATTGTTATTGTTGTTGCTGCTGCTGCTGATGATGATGATGATGCTGATGATGATGAGGGCAGTGGATTGATGAAATCGTTTGAGTGTTGAACAAATGCTTGGCGATATTTCTTCCGGCTCTTTACGTTCAAATGCCGTCGAGGTCAACTTTGCCTTTCATCCTTCCGGGATCAATAACATAAAGTATTAGTCAAGTACTGGATCGATATAATCTATTAACCACCACCGTCCATCGTCCCCCCCCCCACCCACTCACACACACACACACATACAAATTTCTGTCCTTCAGCCAATCATAAGTGTTGTTGTTGTTCCTTAATTGCCGAAATTTCCATGCATAATTAAGATATTACTATAACCGTTGTTGATTTGGTCTGTTGTACGTTTTCCCCTATAATTAAATAAAAGGACTATTGCTTTTGCTGTTATCGATGCCGCTGTTGTTGCTGTTGTTGTTGTTGTCGTCGTCGTCGCCATCATTGTCGTTGTTTCCGTTATTGACGTCGTTCGCGGTTGATATTTTACTTCTCCTTGTCATCACCATCGGCGTTTTCGTCGCAGTCACTGTTATTGCAGTCGGTTATTAATTAAATACCTAAATAAACAAACATATAAAAGACCATTAGAAATGTTTTATTGCATTTGATTTCTTGTCTGAAGTCAATCATCAGAGATATATTTTTGGCCTGTATCAGCAGTTAGGATGATTCTTTCAGCATATAAAACTGTTAAAGCTAAGTGTTATTAACCAATGAAATACACTTCTGTAAACATGATAGATTTGATGCAAGCTGTGAGCTGAAAACAACGCACGCATTCTGAACATCGGTGTGCATCTAATTGGTGTAGGCATAAGAACGACAGTCATACTATAGAAATCGTGTATGGATGTGAGAAAATCGATCTCGTGTCATTCTAAGTTTCAGATTCTCTCCCTCTCCACTCTAACAACAATCACCACCGCCGACTCTATCACTAATCATGCCCATCGCCACCACCATTATTCTATCTTAACCAGTATTTCTCTTTCTCTCGTTCTCTCTCTCCCCCCCCCCTCTCTCTCTCTCATACTTTCGCCTCCAATATCATTATTAAGCAATATCTTTACTCGCCAATGTCTCCTTCTACTTCTCCTTCATTTCCTCATTCTGCTATTACTGCTTTTCTTTCCGACAAAGCTTTAAAAGGATAGAAAGGAGGAAAAGTATAAACGTGGCAATAGTGAAGAAGGAGGAGGATAGAAAAGTGAAAGAAAAGAGGAAAGAGAGGCAGGGTGAAATGGGATGGCAGAGAAGTTATCTTCTCATCTTCCAGCCGTCAGTAATGATCGATGACGTGGCAGGTCACGCGATCCTAGGGGACCGACGCCATTTGCTATCACGGCTGGTTGCCTGTACAGTCGTTTCATTGGCGATAAATTCCCTCCCGCCTCTCAGTTTT